>NC_080712.1:23357645-23465145 GCF_019097595.1 Hemibagrus wyckioides | reverse complement strand
TTCTTGCCATGAGTTGTGATCTGTTGAAGACAGTCATATCTTAAAGACAGTTAAGAGGAGGGGGGGGTGTGTATTATTATATTGCTCAGCGTACAGGAAAGAGGGTATGAAGACAAAAGCTGGATATGCAAATGATTAGCTCATTTATATAAACGGTGAACTGATGTCATGTCATTTTCTTTATGTCTTAGCCGGTTTTGTTCTGTGTGATAATGAAGGAACATTCGTGAAAGCTAATAACTCCTGATAACTTGAAATGGCTAGAAACGACATTTCTTTGTCTTCACCTCATTTTGTTCCAAGGATGTGCAAAGTTTTGCACTCAACCCTAAGCAGCAGTACTTGATTGTTCAGGGATTTTTTTGTTATTGACAGATATGATGTTAAAAAGTATATATATGATATAATGTTTACCATTTTGTTCCACATTACACACAAACCCAGAGTCTGCCACAGTGTACACTCTTATAGCTTCATTTCCATTCCAAGATTGTTGCGGACAGCTGATTATCAATATCGATTTGTTGATGAAAAGTGTCATCAACTTCATTCATTTATTCATTATAGTACATAAAGTATATACTGATACTGCAATTGATAAAGTGTGATTTGACAAAATTTCTTGTATCATGCACCGACAAGTACCTGAAGAACAATAGATGGCTTTGTGTTTAATGTCATCGTGGTAGCCATCCTCCAAGGGAAGAATAACAAAGGATGATTTGTGTGTCATCCAGCGCACCGAAACCTGCAGCACAAGATGCACTAATAATTACAGTATGCAATTTCATTGGCCTCTATTACATTTATCGGCCTCATATAGTGCCACAATCATTTATTTTTAATATCTTAGCACACAGTGTACACACATTTATGAATTTTACTAACCCCAAAGATTTTCCCCACTACTCTGTAATCAGTTTCCAGCTTGAACAAAGCAATGACAATCTGCTTTTGGATTGTAACCAGTGGTCAATGGCAACCTGTGATGGGAAAATACAGGACATTTCTGTAAGTGAAACGTTCTCTGAAGTGTGTCTTCACACTGTTGTGTTCTCTCCCAGACCCATGGATGTCATCGCATGTGGGCAGTTACTTAGAGCTCTATCAGATGAGCAACTGTTCCATTCTTACATGGTCTTCTGATATTTCACACAATTATTTGTAAAATCAAAATGGGAATTTTATTTACGTTCCACACAACTCTATTTATTTTATGATATACACAAAGTTCTGTATGGAAATGGGATCATGGGCAGAGTTCTTTTGTCATACACCAAAACCTATGCAACAGTTAGTATTTTTAGTTTATTTTTTAGTTCATCATGCATACTATTTAATAGCTAAATTTTATCCAAGTGGATGGAAACATCCATGAGACAGCAAATTTCGTACATTTTTATGTCATTCCAATAACAGAATAGCTCATAAAGTGGATGGAAACTTGGTAATAATACAATACACTAATTTTCCCCGTGGTAACATTTGTCCTACATTTGAACCCGATCCGTCTAACTGACTCAGAGACCTCTTGGACTTAAAATAATTCTTCTAAATCACTTGTGATCTTCCATCCAATCTCAGCATGAAGTGTAGTATTAATATATTGCTCACTAACAACAACCTCAATAAATCCTCTAACTCTCGTCACAAATATGGATGCACTCGTTAACCTCGCTGTGACACGATTATACAGTTTCAGGAACTACATTATTAAGGACTATCAATACAAGGAAAGTACAGAAATGTGCTGACATGATCTCTAAAGAAAAAGGAGATTCCCATGAGAAAAAAAAGTATGTCAAAATATAAATAAAGCAATGTCATGGTTGTGTATGTATATGTAGACTGTACAGAAACATCAGGGGATGTTTCTGTACATTCTCCATACACATCACATGTCAGTAAACATATTGTTCTGCAACTTTAAGACATGAGAGTACTATGACTCAGTAGGGATGGAGGGTTAAGTGTACCAAAGCTTTAGTTTTCAACCTGCTTACACCACATTATGGCTCAGAGACCACAGTGTGACATCAGTGGAGCTTATGCATGCAAACATACAGCATCCAGGGTGAGAATGAGAGCAAAGTTCATTAAGATAAACATATACACACACACACACACACTTGCCTTACTTTCCTTTCCGGGAAACTTCCATTGACCTCCCTAAACTAAACCTAACTCTAACCTAAAAAAAGAGCATTCTTTTCGGTAATGTTTTTTTGTTTGTTTGTTTGTTTTTGTTTTTTTCTGTTTAATAAAAGATAAATTTTTGTTAAAAAAGCAAATCTGTCATTGAAAAAACAAACAAACAAAAAAAAAAAACACAGACACACACACACACACACGTTCCCAGCATTGGTTTTTATTCACAGTTGAATGGTTTTTCCACAAAGTAAAAAAATAAAAATAAAAATAATAAACTAAAGTCATTTGTTTGTTCCTCTTATGTCAGAAATTTCTGCAGTCACTCAGTTCCACTAAGCACTTTATCCTGGTTCAGGATTCTTCTCTGGAAACACCAGGCATGAGGAATTCATCCTGGATGGGACTCCATTCCATCACAGACTTTGTCATTTTTTTCTCATTTTATTCATTCACATGGGAGAACATGTTAAACTAGTCAGATAAAATTAAAATATAGTATTTCTGTTAATGTTTTGTAGTTGTGTATCAGTTTTGAGTTTGTTTTCTTTCCTCAAACTGAAAAATGTTTGTTCCTTTTCTTTGAGATCTGAGGCCCTTTGTTCCATCCATTCTCCACTCTGGACTCACTGTCCCTGCTTTCCTGTTAGCAGGTGAACTGAGGTCAGTGTGTGGCTGTGGTCCAGCTGTCGTCCCGTGCCACTGTGTCCACACATCTCCAAGTCCTGAGTTCCCAAACCAAGAGATTAGAGACTTCAAAGGTACAAGTCAGTAACAGTCCCTGTGTCCTCGTTTTGAAAGCCTTGAGCTACACTGCTCTTTAATGGTGCCCTTGGTCTGCTCTGTTTTAGACACAGTTCACGCTACAAACACACTCTCTGGGTTACCGCCCTGTAGGTTAAAGGTCAGTCAGGTTAAAACTTTCTGTTTGGACTGGTTACAATTTGTTTGATTATGCTATGTGTGAGACATCGTGATCATGACTCATGGAGAAGGCAAATAGTGTGCGACTGGGAAACACACACACACACAGACACACAGACACACACACACAGATAAAAGTAAATGTAGTCCAACATTAAAGATAATCAGAGCAGCATGTGGTTGTCTGACATTAATACATGTATACTCAGTAAGTTTCTAAATCAACAAACATTGCATAAATAGAACAAAATTGAAAGCACCAATAGATCACCAATAGCTAAAACCGAATGGAATTAAATTAATTACAGCAACTTCTCTGCTGAAGTGGCACTGCTATCTGTTTAGTCATCTGCCTCTTCGCACAAGCCTTTTCACAAGACTTCTCGCTCACATCTGTACATCCAATAGGCAGAACAGTCTCCATTCATAATTGAGTTCCTCTCAAATAAACACTTTTACCCTTCAGTCTTTGACAATGCCAAAGCCTCACAAACATCTGAAGTTTACTTCACCCATCTTGTTTGCCTCTGCTAACCAGTGAATGACGTATGTCTGGTATGTAATGTGATAAGTACTAATTGTCTAATGAAATAGTCTTTTTCTGGACTTCCCCCTTTGCTTCTGACACACACTCATATTATCTTCTGTAATGCTACAAATTTCCATAAGCCTAAGTATGCATGATCTTTAGTGCACTGCCATGCCAAAGGTCTTATGACTGATTAGAGCTCAGCCAGAGAGAGAGAGAAAGAGATCAGTGAGTAACAATTACATCTAATAGACAGATTTATTGCCTGAACATGAATCAAATGCTTGGGCTAGCCTTCCACAAACTAGTTATAACACTTTTAATAATTTTTGCTCACTCCTTCAGACAGACCTGGTGTAAATCTCTCCGGTTTATAAACTTTCTAGCTTATGCTTTTTCAGTTCAGTCTGTTACGGTCAAGGCTTTTTTGATGGCCTCCGCCAGTCATCTTACTTTGCTGTCTTTAAGCTGTTAGTAACAACTATGCAGGTATACTTATGATCATTATCTGGCTGAAAGACACAGTCGTGGCCAAGTTATAATTTTATGGTTGGGGCTTTGGTTGTTATTGTTGTCCTTCGGCTGCTCCCTGTTCAGGGTCACCACAGCGGATCATCCAATCCGGATATTTGATTTGGCACAGGTTTTATTTTGGATGCCCTTTCTGACACAACCCTCCCATTTTATCCAGGTTCGGGAACTGCACTGAGAGTTATCCATGGCAGGGAGAGGGCAGGATCCTACTCCTGGACCACCTGGAACCAGAATTGTTGCTTTAGTATTCCTAGATACTAGATAATTCTACCTCATGATCCCATTTATTTTATAAAGTTCACCAGTCCCTTATACATCAAAACACCCATGTAACATGATGCTGCCACCCCCATGCTTCATAACTGGGATGGTGTTGTTCGGTTTAAAACACACACCCTTTCACCTTCAGATGTAGCACTGATCATTATGGGAAAACAATGTGATGTTAGTGTTTTATCAATGCTATCCTTGCCATGAACAGGAATCTGAGGCAGATTGGGGAAAACACCTGGTGGTTTTTCAACCTTCAGTCATCCATTTTTGTCGAGGCTGTGTCCACAGTAGATTCAGCCTGTTGTGCATTCTGAGATGTTTTTCAGCACACCATGATTGTAACCATTGAGTTTCCATAGCCTTCTTGTAAGATAAACCAGTCTAGTCAAACTCTTCTGAATGTCAACTGCCATTTGCTGGATTTCTTTCTTTATTTATTTATTTTTTGCACCATTTTGTATAAACTCTAGAGACTGCCATGTGTGAAAATCCCAGGAGATCAGCAGTTTCTCAGATACGCAAACAATTCTCCTCTGGCACAAACAACCATGACTAGCTCTTGACCTGAATCTGAATGATTTTATGCATTTTGCTGCTGCCACATGATTGGCTGACTGGATATTTACATGAATATATATGTGGGCATACATACATCTGTGTGTGTGTGTGTTTGTGTGTGTGTGTGTGTGTGCGTGGTGAAAGACTGTTTACTCAGAGCCAGATCTCCTATCCTAAGGCACTCCCAACTGTTTGTCCTTGTTTCCTCCACAATGGGCAGCACAGGAGGCAGTGAGAGAGCAGTATGTTTATCTCGAAATGTTTTGTGTGTATTCTGAGGTGAGCAAATTGCTGTGTGGCACTGAAATGTTCTTCTGAGGCTTAGAGTAACTGCCCACACACACACACACACACACACACAAACTGGGTTACCTCATGAACACAGACAAATATACAAAACCCGTGTCAGAACAGGACACATGAGAGGAGGGAGGGAGGGAGAAGTCAGACTTTTTGCAGATTAGGTTTCAGTTTGTTGCAAAACAAATGAAGCACAGTTGATTCATAAGCTTGTTACAGAGCATGTGTGTCTTGTGTTCGAAGGCAAAAGGCAGTAAAGAGTCTATCTCAGACACTGTAACCTATTTCACAACCAGCATCTCATAAACACAATTCCCATATGCTGTAAAATCTGCCTGAACTGATAAGCAGTACACAGTGGCACACTGGTCACTATCATGTTATTGATTATCTAGAACTTTGTTTATATCTAAAATTGCTGGGGCTATAA
Organism: Hemibagrus wyckioides; assembly: GCF_019097595.1. NCBI lineage: Eukaryota > Metazoa > Chordata > Actinopteri > Siluriformes > Bagridae > Hemibagrus > Hemibagrus wyckioides. The sequence goes on along the minus strand of NC_080712.1, from coordinate 23,459,449 downwards.
TCATTTTAGTACTGAGAGACAGCCAAAGTCCTGGAGAACCGTCTATTGTAGTAAAACATTACAACCAACTCAATTGCAATAAAAAAAGGTGTACATTTCATATAATAGAAAGCAGATTCATGAAACGTTATAAAAAATAATATGTAATATCATATTACATGTTTTGCATCCATTAAGCAGATCATCAGAGGTGAACCATGTTCATTGTCTTTTTTTCAATTAAACATCCACCTCTTCATTCTAATAATGATTTCTGATTCTCTGGTCTATCCGAATCACTCAGTGTTTGAGTATTCTTAAAGTAAAGTCTCTGTTTATTAGATCTTTATCTTCCTGAGGCTAATTCGTGACAAGGACTGAAGCAGCAGCAGTTAAGGAAAAGACCTCAAATGACTTTCTGTAGACCTTCACCTAAGGAAGTGGACATTAACTTAACTATAAAACACTTACTAACATTTTGACCTGTTTTCCTGTCAGTAAGCCTGTGTTTGGCCTTTTCAAAAGTATTGTTCTCATTTCAATTGGTAAATTGCTGCACTTGTTAGGAAGAAATTGATTGCTGCATAAGCTGGGTGAATAAATAATTTAGTTATATTGAATGGGTTATGTGGGTGAGCTTAATGGATGCTTCTTTCAAGGGCATTTCCAAGGGTAATACCCAGAGAATTAGGCCAATTAGGTCTGTCCTGTGTCCTGAATGATTCACTATTCCCATCAAGGCTTAGACTTTTATGGCCTCTGCATACTATGATAACAATGAATGGGGGCAATAAAGTGAAGCCTTCTGATTTACAGAAGAGTGGGCTGATTCTCTGGATGTCCATTTCCTCCCCAATCAAATCACTTTCCATACATATGTAAAGGGAGGACAAAGGATGTGGGAGTTTAACCAAAGCCCAGTTCAGTTTGGGGCAAAACAAGGAAACCCACAGAGCACGAGCAGCCCACAAGCGCCTAAATACTAGCAGCAGGACAAAGTAAGCATACAATGAAAACAACCCGGCAAAACCAAACAAGCGTTTCTGGCAAGCCAAACACCCCTGACAACATCACTCAGTAGAAGCGAGGGAGAAAGAGAGAGCGCAAAAAGACAGAAGGACGGACTGATCCGAACAGAGAGAGGGAGGGGTGAGCAGATGAGATGGTGTGTGTATGCATGTAGGTCTGCTGAGGGCAATTAGCGCACGGGCATATCACCTTTTGCATAAACAGGATGGGTTGCTGCAGGGGCCAGGATGCACTCATGCTCAAACAAAGGGCTCTATCTCTATCTGTGACCCCCGTCTCATGCTATCCAGACTGACCACTGCACACTTCCTTCCTGCAGTGCACACTGACCAAAATAAAACCTAAGAACAATTGCTGTAGTCAGGGCCCAGGGAAGTGTTTCATTTTTCACATAAACCTACCCTTAGGGTGAGGAGTCCGTGTTTCACGCAATCATGCTTCAGCTGTTCAGAGGGTAACTTCAGACCCAGCTGTTGTTTACATCAGAGGAGCACTCTGATGGGTGGACATTGCAAACTCCTGAGACTGTGGACAAGCAGACAGCCAGAGGATATGAGGTTAATTCTGTTGAGGTTAATTCTTCTAGTTTATGTTCAGGTGGTGGTAGGCCTATTTGTAATGGAACTTAATTTATGGTCTGTATAACACAGTTTAACAAACAGCTGTTTGGAACACAGGTAGGGGCAGAACTGGAAAGAGCTGACGCATTAGCAATGACTGACATAGTACACAGCACAGTGGTGAGATGAGTCTCAAAAAGTGTGAGTAAGGCTGGTGCCTGCTGTGGTGAGTTGAACTTCTTAGATAATGTGGAATGAGAGGGAACAGAGATTGTAAAGTAGTGGCGCCTAACAGTCCAGAGTCTGAACCTACCATTCCTCCAGATGTCTGGGGGTGGTTCCAGATGGTAGACACCTGGCTCTTGTGTTGTGTGGTGAGTCTGTATGTGCAGAGATGTGAAAGAGAATAAATATGGTATGGAAAAGTGTTGATCAGCCATTTGTCAAGGACTGAGTCATTTATCATATCATAGATACAAATATCAAAAGACTGAAGCGCTTCAAAAAACAATACAATCAAGAATGTTACGTAATCTTGAGTCAACGCTTTGTCAGACATGCGTTGATGTTGAAACCATGAGAACACAGGCAAAAGTTTATCTTTCCTCCATGAGTGTGGTTCACAGAAAAACACACATACATTAACTTAGACACACAAGCCAGTCATATTTCCCAGGACGAGAGCTGAATCGCTAAATCACAAATGCTGGCAGGGTTGCGGGAGCTCACTGAGAGCATGCTGTATTTCCTAGGGCTTCTGTAGCCCAAGGCTCAGTATTGCTGCTGCAAACCTTTAGAGTCAGGCCAGAGCCCACCACAGAGCATGTTTACTGGCTGGAGGAATGTGCAATATTTGGTCCTGTCCAAAGCAGGCTCAGTGGTCAGGATGTGTACAAACACAGCACATAATGGTCTGGCCTGTAGATTCCCCACAGGGTCAGAGCACTGGGAGGGGACTGATAACATGGTGAGTGCTGCTTTTAGCAGATTTAGTGAGAGATGCTGGTTTGATAAACATTTGCACAACATTTAACTTATGAGGTTTGATGGGAGGATTAGGGTGGATTCACCGGCTGGAAGAAGTACACTTCTACAAGCCTTACAGCAGGTATGATTGAGACATGCTATGAATCAACAGTCAAAACAGCAAGCATGTGATACACACTGTGTATTTTGTCTTATTTACTTAGATTTTACCATTGGCATCAAAATCTAGGCACACCCCTGGTACAATTCTGATGGCTTTTTCGTGTACATTTTTGTGACTGAAACGTACAGAACAATCTCCAACAAACTACCTGAAAGAGAGGGGGATAAGGCTGATAAAAAAAAACCCCAGAAAGGCAGACCACACAATGCCGCATTGTTTTTGAAAATCACAGAAGGCTGGTGTGTGGATAAGAGGCTTATAATGAATGGAAACCTAATACCTGACATGTATGTAATGACTGGCAGTATCTGTGAAACTGCACTGATTCATATCCTGTGTCACCATCGTGTCTATGGCGAGTCGAAATGAGCCCGCACTAAAGCAAACTCTACATGAGCGCCTTTTGTGTGGCATTTGAATGCAGTCTGATTAGAAGTTCTTATATGGTATATGTTTCAGACTGATTATAAACAGCATATCTTAAAGCCATCTGTCCAAATGGTCCTGCCTCACCCTCACATGTCCGCTCTCGCTCTCTTGAGGTTGATAGGGGATATGTAGGTCAGTGTTGCAATACAGAGTTGTTTGAGCAAGACAGAGATGTAAAGAAAGAGAGATAAAAAAGATATTGGCAGGGGACTTGTTTACCGCTTCCATATTCCACATTTGCCAAATCTCTGCTTTAAGGCCAGATACAGGACAAACATTTTCCAAGTACATTGGGAAAGAAAAACAGACAGACAGTTGGGATTTCAGTTTATGTCCCATTTATCTCTGTGCATAAGATGTTTGGTCTGGCACCACCCTTACACACACAGAAGCACACGATTTACACGTAAATGTACACTATATGGTGAAAAGTATCTGAACATCTGAGTATTGAGTATCCGAATCCAGAAACACAGGCAATAACTTATAATGAGCAGGTTCACCTTTGCTGCTAGAACGGACTCCACACTTCTAATTGATTTTGGACTGTGACTGTGGGATTTGTGCCCATTCAGCCAGAAGAGCACAAGAGGTTGGGTCTGACAAGAAGTCTTCATGTGAAATTGGTGTTTCAGTTCATTCCAAAAGTGGTTAATGGAGTTGAGGTCAGGGATCAGTGCAGGCCACTTAAGTTCTCTTACATCTGCATGGGCATACTATGGAGCATAAAGCCGAACTTTATCAATCTCGCTTTGTGCCCAGGGGCATTGTCATGCTGGAACAGGATTGGGTTTAGGTTTCTTAGTTCCAGTGAAAGGAAATCTTTATGCAACAGCATGCAAAGTCATTCCATACAGTTGTTTGTTTCCAAATTTGTGGCAACAATTTGGCCATATAGTGGTTTAGGATTTTGCTTAATGGTTTCCATAGCATAACATTTTCTACTACTATTACTTTAGTAAAATTTTGACATGGCTTGTATCTTCATTTCAGGCTTCTGTTTACATTTTTTCTGCCTGGAAATTAGCATCTCCTTCATCTGGGACTGATTTGCTCAGCTCTGCCCCTCAAACAGGAACTCATGAGGCATACATAGTTTAACCAGAGAGGGTGGGGTTGTTTGAGGAAAGGGGAAGACTTGTTAATATTTTCATTGCAATTGCAGGTTTCCCCACAGGCAGCAGGGGGCTCAAACAGTTACATAATGCTCCTTTAATAATGAAAGCTCTCCCTCTCAAGCATCGACTTAGATGCTATGATATCTGTATATGAGTTGAAAAATCTGTTTTGTATGCTAACACACTGACTTGTTAAACTTTCCTTTGCAAATGATGTCTTCAGTTGACCATGTACACAACAGATACCCTCCAAACCACAAATTGAGCTGATCAAACTGGTATAGCAGAGATGTACTAGCCGATAAGTGGAGATATGCGGAAGTGGTTTCAGATGTATATCAGTAGACAGGTCATTTAAGAAAATAGTGCAAACATTCATTAATCAATTTTGTCAAGTAATGCAGAAGCTGGAAAAGAACTTACCAACTTTACACCTTTGTGGAAACGCAAATCAGAATGTGAATAATGTGTTGTACAGTTTCAGCATGTTACTACATAGAAAATGAAGCAGCATCTTGCAAAAAAAAAAAAAACCTGTGCCAAATCCAATGGTGATCTGCTGTGGAGACTCATCTGGATGATACCGGTCAGATTCCGGACCGGAAATAATTCTTCTGTATAACTATTTACTATATGGTCAAAATGTGCAGTTGTGTAACCAGGAGATTCATTCTAGTTTAAACATGAAGTCTATCTTGTTGAAGTTTTCAACTATACACTGGTGGAGATTTGAATGCAAAATCGTTCGTATCAGTTGCAGTCACAAAGCTTTCTTCATGCTTTCTGAGTGGTATGATCCACATTAATCCCATTTATCTCCAGTATCTCCATGTGGCTCATGCTCAGCAGCTGTAAGCAACCTCTAACTGATACGAACTCCAACCAAACTGATGCTATATAGTAAAATACATATGAAATGTACTGTACTCAAGCTAGCTGTATGCCCAGCTTGTTTGCTGTGCCTAGTGAATATCTTACCAGACATTTCATCAGTGTTTACTTACACGTTTCACACATGAAGTTGTTTTCATAAAGAGGTTGTTTGCCCAGAAATATGAAGTATTATTTGAGAACAAGCCATCTCAGCCCATTAAGCTAATATCTAGCATTCCACTCAGCTAATTCTGAATCATACTCAAAGATCAATTCATTGAACTGATTTAACACTCCTGCAACACTAATCAGTAAAAACTGATTTCACATCCTGCTGCCTTCAGTTACTTGTTTAACAACTGGGAAACGCCCACATGATTAAGAAATGACTACTTTTTGAGAAACACCTACTGTTTCTCTGCAAAGAAACTTTAGAACTGAATTGGCTAGAAGATGTTTACAGTTGAAAGGACAGTCTGTACCAAATTTACCAAAAAATCGTCTTGTGTTCTTTAATGTCAAATAGACATGACTCCAGTGCATTCACAAATACTCTCTCTCCCTCTCTCTTGCACGCTCTCTCTCTCTCTCTCTCTCTCTCTCTCAAAATGCTATAAACTGTCAAAACTGCTTGATGAATATAACATGCTGTTATACAAGAAGAACCTCAGTTCCTCTGAGAAGTGCCAAAACCCTTGACCAGTCATGGAATACTCCATAAATTTCTCAAAAATGAGAGCATTTTCATTAATAATTTATCCAACACCTAGCTCATAAACAGCTGGCAAGACTGGGAGAGGAAAAGGCCAGGAATGAGGGAGGAACACTAAAACACAGCAGCCGAGCAAAAGCGGTTGTGGCATGTGGCTTTGCAAAACATTCACGAGCCAACCAAATTGGAGCATTATCTAGGAGGAAATCTCCATCTTTCATTTTTCACTAAACTCTGCACGGGTCAGGTGCATGGCTGTGTCTGCACCTTAAACACATTAGAATCATGGGATGTGAGGAAGAGAGGAGTCTGAAGCCGTAGGGAATCATCAGCTGACTTATTCTTTCACATCATAAACAGATGGGCTTGGATCTCAAACCAGATTCTTTCAAATTCTTATGAGTGATATAAATTTCTCTGAATTTGAAATTTGATAAGTGGATGAATCATACGTATTTATTGTTAAATAATAATCTCATTCAAGCCTAAATACAGACGCCACTTTGTGACAATGTTTGTCTGTTTGGATTCTCAAGTGGCTTAAATATTTGAGTAAGGTAAAGAGGCTTATGTAAGTTCCTTTATTAAGTTAAGACCCTGGAAGACGTATATTGTACAAGGTTTGCAGATCTAGGTTAATGTGATATCCTTTCCATTGGTGGAGCAATGAAGTTTTGGAAGCTTTGTGAAACCTTTTCTGTAGTTGTTTGTGGTGATTTTGCTGAAGTTTGGAGTGTGTATTGTTATGTTAAGCAGTTCCTTCAGGATTTCGCAGTTTTTTTGTGACTGTTGAGACCCAAAATTTTTGGCGGCTTTTTTCTAAATTTGCTTGCAGTTTTCGTGGTTTTGTTTTCCCGTAAAACTACATGAATAGGCAAAATTCTGTTAAATTTCTATCATTGAAGACACATGTGTAATGACTTTCTATGATAGCTATACTCATGTACATGTGAATCAAATGTGAATCGAAGAGGGCTTTAGCTGAGTGTGTTGACATCACACAATGCATCTTGGTACAAATCTGCGGAAAATTCGCGGTCATTTTAAATTACAAGCCCCTCCAGATATCAGAGTTTGCTTGATTTTATGTTGTTTTCTGCAATCGCAAAATCATAAAATCCTAGAGCGACTGGTTAAGTAGAAGTTATTTACATCACATGGACAAATGAAATGTTATCTGAGCCAAACACAGTGTCAGGTGAATGTGCATGGATGCATGTTGGCGTGTTTGTATGCGACTGACTTTCCCTAACAGGAATAAGTGTGTGGGCCAAAGCAAATGTGAAAGATAGATAAGCATATCTAATCAAAGACATGCATAGAGAAGCAGAAAGAAAATATATGAATAAGTGGAATAAAAGTGAACGAGGTATATTGGCTGTCTGTTTTAAGGAGGATTAGAGCACGGTAATTAATATTCAGCAGAATTAAGAAAATATGTGTGGGCTTGCATTGTGTGTGTTTGTGTGTACATTAAGAGTGTGAGTTGGCTAAGCGTACAGTAGTTCGACAGAGAGGGGACTGTTTACTCGGGAGGCGGTAGTGTACAGTGACTGTACAAGCACATACACTTACACACACAAATAGCCAGTAAGCTCGGCTTCATGAATGACCTGCCTTAGATTCGGCATAAAGGCTATCTATGCGGCAGCTTGTGCCTTGACTGGTCATGTAACCTGTGAAGGACTCATTGATGACTCTGTAGCTCTCAGCGTATTGCACAGACTAGCAAGTACACTGAGCAAAAGTCACAGTAAACTATATGGCCTACTTATATCTTAAGTCATAAATCAACCACGAGCCAAGGATGATTTAGCACTGTGACTAGCCGCAACTGAGCCCTGCTGCATTCCTGACCTAGCATGGAGTCTGCAACAACCTTACACATTACAACTCTGAAACTTGAAATGGTTCACATGCTAAACTATACTTCCACGAAATACCTTTTGTATGCAGTTGCAACAGTCTACACGTGTGACCAAAACTAATGAGGCATGCCATGTTTGTACTCAAAATACAAATTGTATGTGCACATGTCAGAGCATGCAGTCTGCTTGCCTGCATGAGCTGCTTTAATAGCCTGTTACAAACATGCTTAAAGACAGACGTATGTGCGCTTCCACACTATACTGCTCTTGTTACTATACTATCATGGGGCATATGTGTGTGTTTTGGTTAGATCCAAACAGAATAGAAATAGCTTAAAGAAAATGTGTGTAGTAGCACCTACTTATACGTGTCTGCTTGTGTACATTACTGTGTCTCGGAAAGTTTTGGTGTCAGAGCTTGAGGAGTGCACCGACCAGAAGATAGGAGTTTATTTGTAGGGTGTTTGGGTGTGTGTGTGTGTGTGTGTGTGTATGGTTATAGGTCAGGGTTTATTTAAAGACACCTCTTTTATTGGATCTCTCACAAGGTGTGACCTAGTTTAGCTAGCTGGGCTTTAAAGGGTGCAAGCTGGGCATTTAAGGGTTGATAAGTAGCAGCCTCTGTTTCTGACTTCTTCACTTTTTCACTACAGCTGCTCAACTGGCCTCAAACAATACACTTTATTCCAATGACTTGTGCAGCCAAAAATGAATTTTACACCTTTTTTTTAACCTCCTCAGCCATATTGTAACTGATGAGCCAAGACTTTTCCAATGTTTCCTTTTTATATGCAGATTTTAAAATAAATCAGTGCAATAGAAGCTTAAAAGTGTTTGTAAATATATAAATATCATTTTCACATCTAAATCTGGCTGGTGCATGGGGTAGCATTGCTGCCTCACAGCTGTAGTATCTCTGGTTCAGTCCTGAGCTCTGATTACTGTCTGACTGGAGTTTCACATGTGTCTCTGTGTGTTTCTTCCAGGATCTTTGACTTTCTCCTACAAACATGCCAGGTGGGTGGACTGGCATGGGTGAATTGTCTCCATTTGTTAATGAGTATGTATATGGTGCTCTGCAAAGGACTGGTGTCCCATCCTGGGTGTATTCCTGCTTCACATTGCCTGACCCTAGGTTCATAAGTCACTGCCTGCTCATGGAATCGACTCCAAAGTCACTGTCCGCTCAGAGTATCAACTCCGAAGTCACTGTCTGTTCAAAGGATAGGCTCCAATGTCACTGCCTGATAGACTGAAGCCTGAACTGGGTGACCCTGGACAGGGTAGAGCAGTTATATAAGAAGACTTTATTTGTCATGCATACATTACAGCACAGTGAAATTCTCTTCTTTACATATCACTGGGGTCAGCCATGACATGAGCAGACAGGGTTAAGGGCTTTACTCAGGGGCCTAACAGCGGCAACATGACAATGCTGGGACTTGAACTACTGACCTTCAGATCAGTATCCCAGAGCATTTTAACAGTTGAGCCACCATTGTCCTTGATGTCATTCTTATTTAAGATAAATAATACATCTGACCACATGAGCAGTTTTTAACTGAGAAATATCTCCATGTTACCTGTGTCCTTCATGACAATGTCCATCAACAGATCTCATTTCTCTTTTTCACCACAAAGCTGTGGTACTTTCTCCAGCAACATCCAGGTGACACATGGAACTTTCTAGATAATAGAGTTGGCATAGCTACTATGTTTGAACAGAATGAATGTTTTGCATAGTTATATGTCATTAGTTTGTGGTACATAAAGACAAAAACACAGCACACACACACACACAAACACACACACACACACACTCTCAATGATAAATTACCCAAGCTCAAGGATTTTACCTGGAAGCAGAATAAGTGTTTACTGAGCAAAAACACAAATGACACCAGTCATCGACCTGACCGTTGCCAAGGAATTGGCAGAGTAAATAAGACATTAATTTTTTACTCAAATAAAGACGTCACTTATGGTCACAAGCCACATTACATCGTATGAATCTCCTCCATATGAGTAGGTACTGTGTATGTTTAAGAGAGACGCTGTGTGAGGCTGTGTATCGGTGATGTGTTTGTGTGTTAAGAAACTACATAAGAGGCTACCTAAAGTGGTAAGGATTTACTCTCTCAAATGCTCCCCACTTTGGAACACTCGCGTCATTAATAGCCTGTTTGATTCATGACGGGAATTAACCTCTTCATAAATTGAATCGAGTGAAACAGAGAAAAATAAGAGGTAAAACGCAAGCTGAGTGTTTGGGCTGTCCATACAGTGCTCGTGTCTGGAAAATTTCAACCAGCACTTCAGTAACAGAGTAATCTACACCAATAATTACACCTTGTAAACCTCAAACACTTCCTTGTGCAAGACATCCAAAAAAGCAACCTACAGAACATACATGTATCATTCATATAGTAGTTAAAAGCCTTAAAGACCTCTTTCTCTGTAATGTGTGGTACGGTAAATACAAGATATAACAGTGTTGTGTGTCTCACCAAGCTGTACATAGTGTTCCTGAAATGCTTTGATCAATGTAGTGTATCATTTGATTCTTCAGTAAGAACAACAGCCGTGTCGGCTTTCACGTTCTTCCCTGGGTCTTCAGTGTGACTCATGCTGTAGTTCCTTCCTTTGTGTCCCCTGAATTCTAAACCTGTAAATCATCAGAAATACCTTTACTGTAAGTGCTATGGTCAAGGACAAGGAAGGAGGGATGACTCATGAAACTGAGCAGTTACCTAAGGAGAAAAGGAAATACTGGGCTTGAGGAAGGTTTCGGGAATAGCTATTATACTGTTTATGAGGGACAAAATTGAAAGCTACTAGCTGTTGTTATGTTGTTTTGATATTTGAAGGAGCATGTGTGGGGTTTTTTTGTTTGTGGTTGTCATTCTGAAGCATGTGTAATTTGTTGTAATACTGATAATAGAAATTAATAGTTGTTTATTTAGTAACCACTGGTCAGGGTAGTGATTGTCCAGAGGTACCCTAGATCAGACACTAACGCATTACATGGGATCGGAGGTAAGACATTGGAGGAAACCCACAAGACACATGGGAAAACATACAAAACTCTGCAAAAATCACAACTCAGACCCTGGATCTCTGAGGAACCTATACTACTTGCACCACCCTTAATAAGTATGGAAGACAGAGAGCAAAATAGGAAGAAGAAGACCACCAACCCTCATCAGAATAACCTGGTTATTGCAGATAAATAAAAGGAAAAAACTGCTAAAGGTGTAACTGGAGGAAGGAGATTCCAGAGCTGTGTAGCTACACTACAGAAGGCGAGCCAGGAATTTCAGGGCAACCCCATAGGAATTTCAGACCCCAAGCAAATGAAAGTCCTGAGCTCCCCTCCCTGGAACATTTTCATCTCCTAGGGTCCCTTGTCTTGTTAGCTGTACTTTATGTAGTCTCGTAAACTGTATTGCTATACTGTTATGTGTTGCACCATGGTGCTTAAGCAACATCATTTCAATTGCTGCATAGAGAAATGACAATAAAATCCCACTGGACTTGACTTTTCTACTCAGGGCCATTTGAAAATAACGCTGACCTTCCCTAGCTTTATAGTAGCTCTTACCAGGGGATCAGGTTTGGCTTGTAACATCAGTAAACATCAGCAATGATTTGGCTGACCTCTGCGTGTGTATATGTGACGATCACTCTGTACTGAAAATAACATCATATCATATAAACGTGTTTATATTCAGTTATATGAATATATTACAGGTTATAATACACACAAACACACACATTCATTATATTTATTAGTTTCCGCTGGTGAACCGTGTGTGGTGTCTGCCACTGTGCATGTGTAACATGATTCATATGTCTGTACAATGCATGTGTGTCACCAGTGTTAGTAAATTGAAGGATGAGAGAGGAAATGGCTTCTTAGACACATACACACTCTGCCTCGTTTATTCTGCCGTTTATGGATGTCGTCAAGACTCAGGCCCAGTGGCCATCCAACTGTAAACACTGACCTCACGCACGTGGTGCGTAAATATTTGTGTATTAAGAGAGACTGAGTAAGGAGCAGCACTTCTAGAGGACAAAATATACGACTGTCACGTTTTAAACATTCAGCCTTCACTCATGGACTGTGATGAAGGAACGAGGAGGTAACATTTGATCTTATAGGTAGAGAATATTTGCCTTAAAGAGTTTTCACATTACAATGGCTGCTTCAGCGCATTCCTATCTTTAAGCTACATACTTTGGTTCCTGGACTTCAGCAGTCAATCAGCAGTCTCAGTTGTAAGAGTTCCACACTTACACATACACACTCTCGCACACAGACATAACAGCAGGCCCTTTTCTTACTGACCAGTGTTTCAGGAAGCCCCACCACTTCTCAGGAAACACCGTGGCACAAATAGAAAAGACTTCCAGGAGCTAAATGGACCAACAAAAAGCTCTCGTAAAAAATGACAAAAACAGCAGAGGAGAGAAGGGATGGAAATGGGCGTGGGTGAGGAACTAGGCTCTTCCTGCCATAATCAGAAGTCAAGAGTATTTCCTGTCATTGTAGGAGCTTTAGGCCCATTAACCATGCTTAAAAAGTCCAAACTTTAAAACTTTTAATTGCAATTCCAAATACTCACAAGAAGTATTTCAATAACGTCACTAAACATGTACAGTATTTAGTATAAAGTACTGAAACACACACACACACATAGGTACAGCCTACTTTGGCTCAGGGCAGTGCACCGGGTCCTGTGATAAACACTTCATTATGAAATGCAGCAGGACTCTGTAAATATTTACTCCGAGATGTTATCACTCCTCCTTATCTTGCCCTGAGCTCTTGGCACTAGATTGATTCCGGGCCTCTTTATTTTCTTAATGACTTGCCGGCGCTGATAACTAATCAAATGTACTATACTACCGAAATCATTCTGAGTCTTCTAAACGAGGGCAAAAGACAAATCAGGCTAAACGTGTCAGCTGGCTCACCCTAGCCTAACTGAGGGCCACTATCTGCAAGTGTGTGCTTACAGAACCACACCTTTTATACTGGGCTAAAAGGATTTGAGTGTTGGAATGCTAGGAGTCCTTACAGCACCATTAAACAGGAAATTGCTGACATGTATAACAAGCCAGTGTTTATATCAGTTTTTGTGAGCCAAAAATTGACTTGAAACTAAATAAACTCCAGGATACTTTCAGTAGATAGTAATGATAAAGGACATAAGATTTAGTCGAAATTAAGGTCTAAAACGATCAGTTGTAGTTAGAACTGCTTTAATAACTTTAAACCTCCATTCAAATGAGTATTCAGAAATGTACCATTATATTGTTATCCAAATAGTTTCTATTGAAATAAACTTCTAATTTCCCCATCTGTGACTCAAGTCTGAAGTTAAACCTGAAAGAATATTAGAGACTATTAGAGAGATATTCAGCTTTGGTTTCTTTTCAGAAGGAATGCGTCTGCATTTATTTTGTGAGCACATAAACTTTCTGAGGAAGCAGGACTTAGAAGAGCGCTCAATGACAACCACATGGGGCAAATACTAGCACTTCTTTTTTTTCCAAATAATTTTATTGGGAGAACTACAAAAATATACAGTACAAAGTTAACAGTCTCACACGCAACTTGTAGTGAACTGACTCCCATCCCACCCACCCCCCCAAAAAAACACACACAAAAAAAAGAACATTTATAACTCCTCATCTTTTTTGTCCATTTTTAAGTTACATTCAAAAAGCTTTACTTCTGATAAAGTAGTCAAGAAAAAGTACATAGTGCCCAGCCCCTGTACCTACTATGTACATGCAAAATGTGTTCAACCTCTTCTCTATCCAGCAAGTTTAGAACCCTCTGACCAATACTATATCAAAAGGCAACTGAAAGAACAAAGAATCAAACTAAAGTCTACAGGAATGGGGAGTTTTAATGAAACATGAGGGGGGGAAAAATCCTTGCTGGTTGCTCCAAGGCCCCTCTTTTTAACAAGTGGTAACAACCTTCCAAAGAGTTCAAATTCAAACCTACATTCAGCTTCTGTATGTGTAAAACAATGACTTGTATCAAAATACTTTATTTGGTTAATAATAAGGCATGTATGGTGGTGGACCCCTTAGGCACTAAGGTAGTAATACTGGGGCTTGGGATTGCTACATTCTCAAAGCACGTGGCAGGAGTCCGCGCCTGGCTCTGTGCATTACAACGAAAGGAAAAGAGGAAAAAAAAAATGTTAAAAAATACTTTTTGGTTAAATTTATTCACTTGGGATCATTGTCACACAAGTCTGACTTCTTAAAGAATGATCACTACTCGTTTGGACGGTGTTTTGACAACCACATGGTTTATACATTCTATAGACATAGCTAAAATGGTACACATCTAGGGATTTTTCGATTAAAAAAAAAAAAGTTGCGGGAAAAAAAACGTCTTCCACAACATCCCAACAAACGGCAAATCAAGCAATTTGTTTTAAATGTACGTAAACAAGGAAACAAAATGAATGAAATAAATATCACATACAATCTCTTAAATTAAGGTTGTTTTTTTACTCATTTACAATAAAATAACAAAGTGAAGTTACAAAAAGAAGACCAAACAAAAATATATTACTGTGAAAAAGAACATACACTCCACTTTATGTAGATTAATAATGGCGATCATAATTTAAACATAATAAAAGAATATAGATCTATTGCTTCAACATACTTGATAAATACAGTATGGACACAATTACCAATGTAGCCTATACTTTTCACAAGATAATAAATAAGTTAAATAGGTCATAGCCAGTTATGTACTGCTATGTAATCGCTCAAAACAGCTAAAAAAATATATATATAATTCAACCATCAGCAGTGATTTTCCCAACAGACCGAACAAGAGTGCTTCAGCTAAGCAACAACACTAAACTACCCCAACCGAACCACTGGGTGGCGCTGTGACAGACAAACTCTCTCAACTTTTGGAATGGAAGTTTGTTTTTTTGTAAGCTTTCAGAAGCGCATACATAGGCTACTTTGCGAACTGATACTTGTTTTTGTTTTGTTTTTTTTAAAGTCAAGGCATATTCTTGGTAGGATGGAGGGGGGAAAAAAACCATCTCAAATCTCTCCCGTCTTTCGCGTTCAAATGTTTTGTGCACAAAAAACCATGTCTCCGGAAAGTGTGATGGTCTCATAAGCCAAAACACTGCGACTGTATGCTGGTCAAAGTCACCGGTGGAATGCCTTCGGTCGATATCTACTTTCATAGCTATCGGTTCGAGCAGAAAAGAGAAGGAAAAAAAGGACAAAGTAAAACTCTAATGCCACACCAAGGGTCTGACGAGTCAACCTGCCCCTGGTTGTTTCTTTAAAGTCCATCTAGTTACACGTCGCTTACGAGCCGCCATTTTAATAACGGTTAACTTTAGGAAGTCCTCCAAGTCCGTTACAGAAATAAAGAACGGGGCAAATCCCATACAAACGCAAAACATAACGAAAACAAGCACGCTAACTTATTAATCATCAGAAATCGACAGCCTGCTGAAGATTGGCAAACGTCTCCCGGCCTCCAAGCTGGGAGACTCGGAGCCGCTGAGACTTCCTGAAGAGCTGTGCGAGCCGCTGGCGTAGCTTTCCCGGTCCGACATGGAGTCATATGGGCTGGGGGGCGAGTCGAAGACCGGAGACTCGGACAGGCGCTGCAAGGGCCCGAGGCTGTAGGGTGGGGAAGGGGGTCCCACGGCGGTCTGGAAGTTGCTGTAGTAAGCGGGGGTGGACTGGTAGCCGCCATGTGCGTGCACGGCGAGGGGGGCGAGCAGCGCCTTCAGGTCCTGCGCAGCGGTGAACGAGGAGAAGGCGCCATTAGCGCTCGGCGCTAAAACGTCTTCGAAAAAGGGCCCGCTGGACCGGGATGTGTCGGAGGAAGATGTCGGCGGGGGAGTGCGGGATGTGGGGCTTTCAATGAGAGGCGAGTCCAGTCCGTGATGTGTGGAGAAACCGGAGAAGCTCAGGCTGTGGTGCAGTTTGGGTCTGTCTCGGTAAGCGGCGACGGTAGCCTGTTGCTGAATCAGATCACGGCTCTGCTTCAGCTCATGCGGCACGCTGGTGTTGGCGTTGGCCGGCGCGGGTCTGCGCTCGTCAGCGTTGTGAATGAAGTGGCAGCGCGGGCCGTAAGGGCAGAAGCCAATGGTGTGGAAGGTGCGGCATGGCTCCGTCTTGTACTTGGGGTGGCGAGACAGACTGCGCAGCTCGTGGTAGCCGTGCGCAAACTGGCACTTCTCGCCGTACTTGCAGGCGCCATTCTCCTCGAAAGGTCGGCAAAGTTCAGTCTTGTAGCGGGTCGAGTTGATCTGCGAGCCGGGCTTCTGCTGCAACGCCTGCAGCTGCTGACTGCGCTCGCCCGTCTCACTGTAGGCGCGCTCACGGAACTTGTTCTCCTTGTTCATGCTGGCGGTGTTGGTCGAGCTCTCTTTCATGTTGCTGTAGCATGTGGCAGAGTACTTGTTGCCGTTGTTGGTGCAGTCAGCGTTGCTCGCGGAGTTGCGCCGGAAAAATCCCTGCGCGTACGAGCAGTTGTTAGCGAGAGCAGAGGCCGTGACCGGCGCCCCTACCGCTTTTTTGTCCAACATACTGTTGAGATGGAGAGCATTCATGTTCAGACTCTTGTCCTGTTTCGGAAAGAAAGTTAGAAAGTTAGAAAGGGCAAACAGAACTCCTGAGCTGCAATGTGCTTTTCAGCTTGCAAGACTTTAAGCCAGGCGAAATAAAGGAGCTCGTGCACGAGCTAGTCTGCGTTAAAGCTTTAATTGAAAGTTTTAAGCAACTTCAGAAATAATAATTAAACCAAAAAAAAAACTTTAAAAGTTGAGTATTACCTTGTACAGCATGTCGATGTCGTAGAAACCGGACATGATGGTCGCAGACATTTCTATTTCTGAAGTTTTGAGTCGCAGTTGATCTTTCATTTGAGGACCTACCGAAGATCCCGTAGTGCAAAGCGAGGCGTTTAGAGTGCCACGACTGGTGCGTGAAAAAGGCTCGGAGAGAGGAGTGGGGGAAAAAAATCTAATTCCAGAAACGAGAACAAACACGCTACTTGCTTGTGTTGCTGTTGTGTTTTTTTTTTATTGCTGCCTGTCTCTCTCCGTTGAAGTGCCAAGCGAGAGCAGAACACAAACCGCCTGCTTTCCCCCCAACATATAAGACCCGGAGTCGTTGGTGAAGAGGGGGGCGGGGCACAGAAAGCTGTTTGACATGACGTCAGAGTAGAGGGGGCCGCTGCTTCTGATTGGTCGTTAACTCCACCCACACTTCTCGAGACTGCCGTCGAACTTTTCAGAGGAGCGTGATTCCGAAACCTCCACAGTGCTCTACACGCAGACCTTCCCAAACACCACGGTTTATTCATGTCGGGATTTGACATGTTCAAAATTTCCAAATTCAGAAATGTCACCCTAAAACCTATCATTGTTTTTTTACGTCACTGAAAAAGAATAATGCCTGCTGGAGTTATTTGTGTATTCAGTAAACATTTCCCAAACAATGAAACATATATTATTATTATTATTATTATTATTATATACACTGATGTAAACTAGGCGACGAGACGTTGCAGTCAAATACATGAACACTATTTCCAATAATAATAATATTATTACTAATAATAATAGAAACAAACTTAGATGATTAATGGGTTAATGGCACTGAAGTGCGGATGGAGGGAAATGGATGGGAGTGAAACGCGCCTCTGCTGCTCTCTGGTACATTATGTACTAAGTTGCATGGGCTGTGTAATCATTTACTCCGACTAACCAGAGAAAGCTCCATTTACTCTAATCTACACTGATTCACTCAGAGTCAACGAGTTTTAATAACTTCTTACATCTTTAAAAGACTTGGTGATTAAATCAAGGCAATTAATGTAGTAGTAATAAAACATTTAAATATATTTTACAAATATATAATCGCCCGTGAAACACATTGATTATTCAGATATTTAAATGTATTTATATGAATTTGAAGACAAAAAACCAATGGCAGCTACCCCCAGTGTTGGCTTTAACATTGTTCAACTGAAATCCTCACACTATTCCCCAAACAGCAGAGAGAAAAATAGAAATCATGTGAAGGAATGTGGTAATGTTGTTTCCCCCACTATAAAACGATCCCATACTGCCCCCTAAGGGTCTAAAAAGTTTTCCTTAAAAGAAGCCTTGTGTGCCACCTAATGGTCAAGACGACAACGTGAGCTAGTGTTATGTAGTGCCGAGCTCGTGTACAGGAAGTAGGGAATCATTGGGATTCAGTCGCCATTACCCCTCACCCCCACCCCCACCCTTACCCCACTTACACATCCCCACCCCTGTGGATGTAAAGGGGTCAGTTATTTTGGACCGTTCCCAAGCATTACATCACTGTACAGTAAGAGAACATTTACTAATGTAGCCCTGAAGGCAATCCAGCTGTCCACACACATGCCAGCCACCAGTCTGCTGTTTTGTGCCAATTGCATAACATCCCACCCAGGAGGGGCCTGCTGAACTATTTCTTTTTCTGGGAACTGTGTTAAAGAGTCCATCGTATGAAAGAAATGAAAAACAAATTATAATAATAATAATAATAATAATAATAAAAAACAGACTTTCCAAACAACATAAGTGTGTAAAAGTGCATTTTAAAAAGAGACAGTTCACCTTCATAAAGTTTGGACTTCTGTGATACAGCCACATAATCTGTTCTCTCTCTCTCTCTTTTTTTTAATGTGACAAATAGAACAAATAGTTTTCATTTTTGTGAAAATAGAGGAACAAGACATTTTTGAGTCATGCTACATGCATTGTGACTTCTCCCTACCCCAGGCCCACACTTGCATACAAAAGTGCACAAGTCAGCCACCAACAAATGGATATAGTAAAGCTTTTTATTTTGATTAAAAACAGTTTGGGGTCAGAGACATTCCTGTACATCATTTATCCTTTTTATAGGCAATTTGCCAGATTTAAAATAAAATTAATAATATACTAAAACATTATTTACCATCTTGAGCTGGACTGGCCTTAAAGAAATAAAAGTCAGTAACAGACAGGAAATGATGAAATAATCCTAATATTTATATGCAGTCAGTGTGCACACCCCAAGATCATTTGAAATGCTCTAACCTTTCTCTTCATTCTCATTTGATCTTCTAGTCATTTACTAGAATGTAAGATGGAGCTGAAGGACTTCCACTTCTCAGCTCGAGATTTTTTGCCTGATTGTTTCCAGCACATTCTGAGTGAGTGTAGCCCGCACGTTCAGCAGAGCTAGTTTAGCATATTCTATGGTGGCAGAGAATTGAGGCAGCGCAGGAAGGGAACACAGTGCTTTTTGGGCCGAGTCTGCATTAGCGCCAGCTATGTTGGAGAAATGGTCAAGCTCTGCCGGGCACAAACCAAGTGAGCTCGGTACTGTAGAGAGAGCGCACAGGTGTTTGTGTAACAACCGTGCCCACTGCAGAGGCTCTGCCCACAGGTTCAGCTCTCCTTTCTCAAAGAGGAACTCCTCATTCTGTTCAAGATTAAGTGAAGAGACGAATTTCAGCATTAGCATGATGCAAAGGAAATATTTTCTAAACAAAATTCTCTAAGACACCATCTCATACAAAGGTGTAAAGACAAATTCATAGTTGTGACGTACAATCTGCATCCTTACCAAGTCAAGTGTTTTCTCATTGCCCAGCTCTGTCTGGTTATCACCCAGCAGCCACTCGGTCAGTGTCATAACGCCAACATCTACCTGGTCCCACACCAGGAACAGCTGGCACAGAATTCCCACTCCCATCTGCAAAGCAACAGGAGGAGAAACAGCTCCTTGGGCAACACCTGGAAGGAGGAGAAGGAGATCAGGGAATGAAGGTCAAGTGCTGAACTTTGACATCTCATATTCTCCAAGACTTGCTTTAGGGCAAATGTTACTAATCTAGTCCTTAAAGAACCCTGGGGTTAGTACACCTATATAGTAGTTTGAAAATATTCTAGTCTAGAGCCAGTGATAATCACTCTGGTGTGAGAATATGTGTAATTTTATTCATAAAAATGGCATGACATGGCAGGAAGTCCATAAAGACAAGATATTTAAAAAAAAAAAACACTAGGGTGCAATACTGGTGATCTTTTGACATTCTATCCAACTGAAGCATCAAAATATTTCGAAGGTTTGCCTATGCCCTCAAGAAACATCTGGACTGTCAGTTTTTCATTCACAGTTGCCCGAAAGAGAAGCTTGTTCAGTAAGCTGGGAAAGAAAAACTCTACTTCCTACAGACTTCATATGATGTGTGTTTAAATGCAACATCCATCAAATGGTTCATATATTTATTAGTGGTACCAAACACCACTTTCCCATGAAGAAAGAAGCTCTTTTCCGAATCCGTAACTGTTGTTGGAACTACTTTTTACTAGGCATAGTACTTAGTTTGTACAGACAGCAGACAATATTTCCAGAAATGGGATGTGAAAAAAAAATTAAGTATAAGTCACAAAGTCGAGCACAAGCACTGTTATATAACGCTAGCTGAACAAAGCAGCGACCTCCCATTTAAACACTAAATCAACTGAAAATAATGACGCTAGCTCAAATAAGGTCATATTATAATAATTAGCTCGTTATATTTTTTTATTTAAATTACAGTTTCTAGCCTAGTCATGATTTTATGATTCACTGGACGTTGATTTGATTTGAAGTGGACGTCTAGCTTCATAATGCAAGTGACTTGCCAGGTCAAAGGAGACAGAAACTAAAGGTCAGGTACTGAGGTCTTGCTTTCGTTTTTTATTTTCAAACCATGACCCTGTCTCAGATGACCATGAAACTTGTTCAGAGAAGCAAAATTGGTGTGGGTACAAAGTTGGTGGGGTTACTTTGAGGTTAGCCACAAGCGGACCTGTTGGATGATGGCTGCAGAAAACGAAAAAACAAAAGAGACACATGATAGGGGAAGTGAGAGAAGAGATTCAAAGGGTGTGTGGAGACAATATTAACACCCATCTAAAGCAATGGTCAAACCCCTGTCAAGTCTTAATGACCCCCAGTTGTTCATGCTTCAAAGCGCTCGCTGAGGCAACGTGAGAGTGAGTCATAGCGAGTTTGTTTTGTTTTCTGGCTTCTCTTTACCTTCCCTTTGCCTGCAGCCAACGTCCAAATTACTTCCACGGTCGACAGTCACCGGGACCTGCCAGTCAAAAACCGCTCTTGCTAAAGGAGAGCATAACAACATCTTAACGACCGTGACACCTTCCCCCACAAGCATACTGGGAAAGTACTGTTGGGCAGAAAGCACGTATCTCCTTTCCTTCCAGAAACTTAGCAGCTGTGGGGGTTTGGGGGGGGGGTATTGAGGGAACGCAGAAAGCTTTTGATTGTACACTAGTAGTGCGGATCTAAAGATCTGAGTGAGATTGAAGCGGGCTTTTTCTCTCAGCAATATGATGGGACAGCCCATCTCTGGCCTGGCCAGCCTCTGATGCTATTCATCCCTGGGGATTTGTGATGGGAAGTGTCGGCCTATAGAGCTGGAAATGGGCCAAGCCTGAACACGCCATCATCCAGGCATTAAAGGCATAATAGGAAACTCAAGCTGCTTTCCATTTCGGCCCTTTTCTGTGGTTTCACACTTCAGTAACATGATTTCCCAACCTCTCCTCAGCTTACAAAACGCCCCCGCTCTCATGGTTCTGCATTTCTGTTTTTATCTCTTTTGTTTATGTGTGCCTTAAGGTGATGGTCTCTCCTT
The DNA here is from genome assembly GCF_019097595.1 of Hemibagrus wyckioides. NCBI lineage: Eukaryota > Metazoa > Chordata > Actinopteri > Siluriformes > Bagridae > Hemibagrus > Hemibagrus wyckioides. Next base: position 23,437,984 of record NC_080712.1, on the reverse strand, counting down.
TAGACAGGGATGATTATTTGGGAGCCTTATGTTGAGGTGTAAGCCCGCAGGTGACGGTGCCCCTATTTCAGGAACGAGATGACACAACCTGCCCAAAAGTTGAACTTGATTTGTAAGGAGGTGGAAAAATGTAGAAGTATAATGAAAACAGGAAAATGAAAGCAAGTGACACACTTCCTGAAGGTGATTATTCATATCAAACCACAACAACCAAATCATCGACAGTCATTGTCAACAAGATGTTGGACTTTTTCTGTACTTCACTCATCATTAAGCATAGAACAACGTGTAATGTTAATTAAGAAGCCATGCAGTTAGATTACATGATGTCATATCATTAGGTAATGGCTACTTCGAATCCAACACTGGATAGAATGAAGTTTAATCCTGAACAGAGTGAAACTGTTTCCAGCATCCTTGAAGTAAAAGTTGTTTTGGAGGAGCTTTGTGTGTCTGCTTGAATGTACAAGCTGAGATTCCAGCAGAAAGCTTAATTCCCGTAATCGCAGGGAGGCAGAGGACTGGAACTAATTAAAAAAAAAAAAAACCTTTTTGAGTAACGAGAGAGGGGCTTTGGTGTGCGGCGAATTCAGGATGTGAGGCGCTGCAGCTGGCCGAGTATCGGGTGTCCGTGTGTGGAAAGGAGGGGTAAGAAAGGAGGGAGTGTTTGTCTGGCATGGCATTGAAATCAGAGACATCCACAGCACAGAATGTGTCAGCGTGTTCTGTGTTTGTGTGAGTGAGTAAGTGTGTGTTTGGTATGGGGACAGTACAACGTGCGCTAACGCACACAACCATCCTTAACCATGCACAGAACAACGGACTCTCCCCCCTCTCTTCTTTTTATCAGACACTAACTAGGCTGGTATTTGGACATTCCACAAAACACACTGGTAACATAGGCATACTTATGACACGACAACATGTCATTTCGTGAGCTCTTATTCCAAAACACAGTGTGAACGATGATGTGAATTTCTTGTTCTCATGTCCAGTGTGCACACACTGTCACCGACTTTCGAGCGGAATGGAAAGGTAGGTGTGCAAGGTTGTGGGAAGGAAGTGTGGGTGTGAAAGCGAGCGGTGTCAAGGTGAGGAAAATAACACATCAAATTTTATAGCTTTGACTTCCTCTCGAGACCTACGGGAACAGAGACCTGGGTAGCATGTGCACAAACACAAACACACACACACACACAAACAGTTGTAAATGACACGAATTAAGACTGCATTTTGTATTTTGTGAAATGAGAACGCTGTGGTTATTTCTATGAAACAAATGAGTGTTTCTATCAAATCAAGTGGGTTTTAGTGTCACTATGTGATAGTGACTAACAACTGAAGTTACATTTATTCTTAGAATGAACCACCTACACAGAATATGTCTAAAAAAATGTAGAAACAGACCGATAAGGACAGTAGCAACCGAAGGTATCGACTCCTGTCTGACACTCTGATGCAAAGTCTTAGCTTTCTGTTACAGTTTGCACTTTCACCTGTCTAAAACGAGTACCACCTACATGTGCTGGAGTTAAAAGGCCTTGTTCATGAGCACATTACTGCAACATCCTATATGGAAGTCAACTACAAAGACAAAGTTTGTTTGAACGTATGAGAGACAAGGAATCAGACTGCCTAACCATCTACAGTCAAATGGCTGCCAAGTAGAGGTCCACATGTCCCTTTCAGCTATTAACAAGACAGGGAGTCTGTTGTTGTTTTACTGGACAGATAAGTTCAGATGTTTTTTTTTTTTTGTGGTATTTATATCTGTAATGAAAGCTGGAACAGACAGACAGTATTGTTAAGATTACATTCTATTAGCGGCTTTGGTTGTATGATTGTGCCTTTACCCTTTAAAACATTCTCGATATTTAATCAGGGAAGCCAAGAACAACACAAAGCTTGGGTAATACTGGCTACAGATGCTGAAGCCTTTTTTTTTTTTAATCCATTTCGAAATACTGGGCTGGAATGTTGAACTTGGACATGCTGATGGGAAAACAACTTTCCCCATTCACTCAGGACTGAAGCACTAAACTTCTATTCAAATAGTTGAATTAACAATTATTCATGCTTATAACTAGAACCAGCTAATGCAGTGGAACGCTGGAAGACACACTATAATAAGATCAGGGGTTCAGAAGTTCAAGCTCACAGCCCATTATCTTTCAAATCATTGATGCATGCTGTATTCATAACACAAATTAATTCTCGGTGCTATCACGGCGATCATAATCGCTCGTACGACGTGTACTTTATTAGAGCTTAAAGAAAATACAAAATGAGAAAAATGGCCCTGCACACCTCTAAATGCTCAAATACATCAATCTTTCTGTCTGATAATTCAGCTCTGTGGTTTTCTAATAATGTTTACAAAGATTTCCAATCCTTTCACTTGTTTACTTTGATATGGAGAATAGACAGAGAGAGAGAGAGAGAGAGAGAGAGGTTAGACAGCAGGGGTAGCAGTTAAAGGAGTTGAACTACTTAAGCTTGGTCTCTAAATACTGCTTCAACCATCGAGACTATTTCAAGCTTATTACACTTTGGCTCCCTGGCTAACACCAACTGACCTCCCCACCACCCCCCACTCCCTCACAGAAAGAAGAGGTGTTTGTGAGAGACGTGTGAAGTTGCTTATCAGGCTGTAGATAGACGTCCTGGCACGAGTGGAAGTTTTTGATGTGACTGATCTACGAGGCCTAGCTGTTCCTGCTCTCTGCATCGCTAAGTCTGACACCTCTATTTCAAAGCCCTGAGCCTACTGGACCTCCTCCTCTCTTCCACACTTCTGTTCTTCTGCTGTCAATGGAGGCTGTAAAGAGAAACTCACACCTCTCCATCCCCCCACTTAAAAAAAAAACACAAAAAACAAAAACACGCACACATCTGAATCATGTAGGCCTGCACAATTAATACTACCAAAATCTGCTACTTGCAGAACTTGATGGCTATAAACACAGGAAGTCAAACAGAAAACATATATATACACACATAGATAGATAGATAGATAGATAGATAGATAGATAGATAGATAGATAGATAGATAGATAGATAGATAGATAGATAGATAGATAGATAGATAGATAGATAGATAGAGTAAACAAGAGTACTTGTTTACCTGTGGTGATAAGCTGTGCTGGAGAGTAACAGATAAAGTCAGCAGCCTTGTCTCTCACATCCTGGTCCTCATCCTGCAGTAAGGTGAAGAGACTCTGCCACAGTGCCAGGGTGGGGGTGACACCTGCCACACACACACACAGACACACACACACACACACACACACACAAGTATACTCTCAGAGCACTTTTTGTGTCAATTATTACATAGATATCTGAGAAAGGCTATGCACTTACCCATAGGCAAAGTGTCAGAGGTCAGCAGGGTAGGTGTGACCTTCACCAGCACCTCTGCAGCAGTCAGTTTGACCTCGACTGGTTGTTCCTCGCTACAGTCCTGAGTCACCAGCGCCACCCAGCGGGTGGCATGAGTTGCTGCAACCCCCTCCTGTACGCAGAAGATGATAAAATTTGAAAATAAATGGAAATAAATGCAGTTTTTTAATCTTTATTGTTATATATTATGCACCTTTTACTCTTCGTGTGTTCATGGAGGGATGTGATGACAAAAACGAACCTGATTTGATAATAACATTTGGTAATAAAGGATATTTTTTTGAGTTGCTGTGATACTTACGTTCCCAAGTAAATGAGATTTACACACAGCTGCATGAAGCACGTCACCTAACACCTAGCAGCTAATCGCCTAATGACCGTTCACAAACATCTCAATGACTTACAAACAACGTAAACAGCTCCCAATAACACGCTTGTCAAATCCAGCTGTCTGATCTTTCCCGGAGTGAGAACCGTCTATACTTATAGTGTGTACATGCACATATATAAACAATATAAATATATAACATAACCTCATATAAAGATTTCCTCTAAAACCTACTCTCCAATAACTATTTTTCTGTGAAAAACACCTTTTTTTCCCCACAAGCTGTACCTTTGCTTTTAAACATTTCCTTTTTCTGGAGTCTAAATATAACAAAGTTGCTTGGAAATGTTGCACAAAAGAAGTCCTGTCTGAAAGCAACTTCTGCTCCTGATCTTCACCATGCATCAGTAGAACTATCATTAGAATAGTGTGTTGTTGGCAGACATAACAATAACTGAACTTCGCAACCATCAGCATCATGGCTGCTATTAAGCGACAGGATATACTACAGTCCGAGGAAGTTATGTGGAACTCAAACAGGCACCCGAATCAACACAGAAATGGTTAAATAAACACAAAATCTCAGTCGCTGTATTTGAACCTGACTAAAAATGTGTGGCCTACATTGAAGAATGCACAAGCCTAACAAAATAAAGCAGTCCCTCCAGGAGTTTTTGCCAAAAATGCTTGATTGCTTAAATATTTTGGTGTAACTTAAATTGGTGAAATTGCAAGCACAGGATTCTTATTTACCAGTGAAGACACATATGTAATGACTTTCTATGGCAGCTGTACTCATGTTTGACGCGTGTGAATAGAACAGGGTTTTGAGTGAACGTGTGTTGTGATGTCACACGACACGTCTTGGCCCAAATCTGCGGAAAATCTGAGGTAATTCTGAAAAATTCAAGCTCCCTCAAATAATGCAGTGTGTGCGCTTGATTTTGTGTTTCTGTGATCTCAAACTCATGAAATCCTGAAGGGACTGGTTAAGGATATTGAAATATTCTGTAATGCCTTTAAGAGTTTCCAAGACAAGTAGTGTATCCAGGCTTGTTAAACATCACAAGACGATGCTGTAAGACTGTGAGAGCGGCAATTATAGATAAAACTATTGTGCTTACACATGAAAGACTGATATATTAAAACTTTATATTAAGATGCTCATACTATTACATTATCGTATCTACAGCCAACAACATTAAAATAGTAAAAAGGTCCCTTTTTTCTTTTAAACAAACAAGCACCCATACTCGTTTATGTGGTGAAGCGTGTGCACGTTTGAGACGATTATATAACCGTTATGAAAGGATTCGCATTTCAGGATGCAGGCGGTTGCACTTTCTGGTTTCTGTGCAACATGACAAGTGTGTGTTTATTGTCTTATTAACTTCAAGTGAGAGAAGAGTGGCTAGAGAGGTAATTCATGTTTACAACACAAGTAATAACAGGAACTTGTTGCGCTCCAGAACATCGGGTGTAACTATAAATGGTCAAAAAATGCATGTCATTCGTTAAATAAAAAAGAAATTGTAATAGTGGGCATAAGAAGAATAATACACAAAATATTCATGTCTTACTGCTTACTAGTTTTCATGAAGGGTGCCAATGTTTTTGGAGTTGACTGTATATAAGGGTGGAAGAGCAAAAATATTTGTCCATATAGCAAATAAATGCCAAGTAAATACAGAGATTACTATAAAATGTGTTATATTGAACTCAAGCGACATCTAGTCTTCCTCTAACTGTACGGCTCCTTCCCACACCACACAATAGCCCTCTCTCTCCTCGTTCCCACTCGTCTTCCTTACCAGCGGCGTCTTTTTGGCCAGGTGCACCACCAGTCGAGAGGCCAAAGAGAGGGCAGCGCAGTGCAGCTCCAAGCTAAAACACACACACACCAGGCAAAACACATCAATCATCATATATTTCCATGTACAAGAGGTTTTGCAGTTACAACATGTTATGCAAAGTCTATTAGGATACATTAAATAACAAACAAGCCCCACGCTGACACTTCCGCACACAGCGGTTAAGTTTATGAACAGCAGTGAGACCACTTCAGCGCAGTCACAAATGTGGTCTTTCACAGAACTGTCGGCGTCATAAAACAGGTGGGATGCACCACACACTCTACTACAGTGTGTTGAAACCGAAATACACCCAGCAAATGTGCAATTACACAACACCTCCAACAGTAACACGAGTCAAAGGACAAGTGTGCGGCAACGTTGCACACACGCACACACACAGCCAGTATTGGTGTTGCTTAATCACAGAGCAACTGCCGCAGTCCAAAACACTGGCGCTGTGTCACAGAGAACAACAATCCCACTGAACCGATTTCTTAACATCTTAAGGCGGGCCAGGCTGAGGGGGCACTCTAGATGGCAAGGCTTTTTGTAATTCTAAACTGCAGGGTGTGTATTCGTTCATACAGACCTGAAATGGGAGAGATGTCTGTAATTCAGACTTGACGCCTCTTTAGCCATCTAATGCAAAAACACACATAATATACACACACCTGTCGCCAGGTGCATGACCCAGAGACAGACACCCACATGCCTACACAAACACACACGCATGCACACACACCTTTTCCAAACATACAGATATTTATGCGTGAGCGCATGCAGATAACCACAGGTACATGAGGCACATGGAGGTAGCGGTGAGCCTTTAAACGGTGAAAATCAATATCCTTCATGCTCTATCACGGCTATGAACGGATGATTGGCGTATACAGGGGAGCTGCTTACCACAGGCATGTGTGGTCTCTTTCAGGGTGGAAGCCCACATCTGAAACCATTGCGCCCTTCCTCCCTGCCAGCACACTAGGAACGACCTTCTGCCACCGCTGCGGTCATACCCACAGCCCTAACCGCTGCTATTCATCAGGATCGGGTGTTCGCAAAGACAGAACTAAGTAGGCCGGTGGGTTTTTGGTGTCAGTGGAAATCTTTTCTGGGTGTGGTGGATGCGTTAGAACGACGTCTTTAGCCGAAAAATGTTAACGCTGCTTCTTACACAAATGAACAGCAGCTGCGCAAAGTTCTCACCAACGGCCAATTTTTGACCACACTATTAGCTTTGAATACGCTGGTCAAGCTGCTCACCTGTGTGTGGATGTCTCTGCCACAGAGAGGAGGTGATCTAGTGCCTTGTCGTCGCTTAGGGACGTGCTGTTGTCTTTCCATGGCAGGATGGAGGACAGTGGGAGGACTGAGAGAAGCTGCAGAACCTGCAAAATTTATTACAATTTATTGTGGAAAAATGTTTGTTGTCAGAAATGTGTGGTAAAGTGTTGAACTAGTCAGAGTGAGAGATACAAGGGGAATATAACATGGTCTAACACAAAGTGGGTGGAACCAACCAAAGCTTTTTTTCCACACAGCTTTCTCTCTGTTACAAAGACAGGGCCATGTCTCCTTACAGAAAACCTCCCAACAGCAGTACTTAGACATTTATCAACATCTGTACAATTTCATAATCCTAATCATAATTAATAAGTAGTTTCAGAACATGTTAAGTGACCACCATACAGAAACCTGTGAATAAGTTAGGGGCAGTGGTGGCTTAGAGGTTGAGGTCGAACAGAAGGGTCAGGGGTTAAAGTCACAGCACTACCAAACTGCCACTGTTGGGCCCTTTAGGAAGGCTCTTAACCTTCTCTGCTTCAGTGGCTGACCTTGTGCTCTGACCCCAGCTTCCTAACAAGCTTGGGTATGCGAAAAAATATGTGTAACAAGATAAAGGCTTCTCTCTATGTCTCTCTCTGCCTGTGTCTGTCTATCTCTCTCTATCAGTCTGTGTGTTTCAGTCTCTCTTTCCATCAGTCTGCCTGTCTACCTCTCTCTGACAGTCTGTCTGTGTTTATCTCTCTCTATCAGTCTGCATGTCTCCGTCTGTCTCTCTCCATCAGTCTGTCAGTCTACCTCTCTTTCTCTCTCTCTGTCTGCCTGTCTCCCTCTTTCTCTATAGAAATTGGAACATATTTAAATGAGTGCATTACTACAAATCTGTGCATCATTTAAATTATAGCCTGCATCAGTGTCAAAAAATATTCAATTAGATTCAAGAGAGCCGCTGGCTAAGATCCTGTAAATATATACTACATACACCACATACAGTAAATACCGTATACTCCTAGTTGTCACCTTCAGTGGTGAAGGTCGGTTAATCTTATTATTATTAATGCAACTGCCACTGTTTTATTCATCATGTTGTTACACTTCTGTAACTGCTGTTTTGAAAATGGTCACGCCCGTCACTGTGTGTCTCTGTCTGTGGTCTTCCTCTTGTTCCTCCTTTTGTATAAGTGTAGACAAAAGAATTCTAGCAGAGTTTCTTTTGGCTTTCTCATCTCTCAATTCTCTCCATCCTTCCACAAGTCAAACACAGCTGGTTCAGACCCAGCTGTGTCATCTTCACTCAGACACAGCCAGCGGTCTCTGATCTGCGATGTGAAACGTTGGTTCTCTTTCCTCCATGGCTTTGCTTTTCTACACTCTCACTGTGGTGGTGCCTTCAGGGGTATCACTTGTATGGTTTGTGTACGTGTCTCTAATGAGTCTTATTAAAAGGTAGAACAGCGTCCATAAGGTCATTTTAAAGGTAAATTAGAGTTCAAGTTTCCAGGTAATATACACATATATTACATGGTACAGAAGGTACCACCCCAGCTAGTGCCTTTGTACATAACTAGGACGGGTCAGAGAGCAGGCAAGGACGTGCTGACTTCCATTATTCATATCCAGCTGATTATAACTGGGGCATGAAGATGTTAGAACTTTAACCCTTTTTATGCTCAATGGAATGGAATTTCCTTTAACGCTGCTGTTCAACACAAAAAAACTCAGATAAACCGTATTCATATTCCTATAATGTTTTCTTGTCTTTACAAAAGGAACGTCACTTTTTATTATTATTATTCTTAATAAATAATTAATTCTTTAGTTACTCTGGGAAGACCCTTAAACCTTTCCTTCAGGGTTTCAAGCAGAAACCGCTTTAGATTATTACTGATTAACATTCAAAATAATTCTTCTGAAATATGTTTTTTTATTTTTCTATTACGGCTGTTAGTCTCCCACAAAAAGCATCCGATTCAAAACAAGCTAAACCTGCTGAACTACAGTAATAATTTAATAAAATCTCTGTCATTTGTAAGTGAAATTTGAGTGAAATTATTGACTGACATCACTTTGCAGCTATCCCAGAAACCCCAAATTTGTTTATATTAATTCTGAAATTTAATAATGAATAGAAAATAGAACAGAAATTGGCCTGACAACGAATTTGAGCTAAAATTGGTATTTTCAAAATTTGTCTAACTTCTTTACTGTATTTAATTTTTAAAGTCTAAGTGTTTTGGACAACAAGTGGTTAAAATAGAGTATTTTACACCCCACAGAAGTTGGATGGGGCCTTTATGTATTTTTATTCCAGATTCTCTCTCTCTCTCTCTCTCTCTCTCTCATATACACACACAGTATGAATTTGATCTAAAACATACATGGCTCCTAAGCATTGTCAGGAAAAGTAATAGCACTCATCCCAGTGTTCCTCTTTTTGCTTTTTTCCCAGAATGCTTTAGTGGGGCAGAGGGCTCGCCATGGAAACCAGGCCAAAGTGAGTCCCTGGAGCGAGCAGGAGCAGTTTCACAGCAGCCTTTTAAACATTAACGTCTGGCCAATAAAACACACGAGCAGACACACAGCAGCACACTGACACAGATGGTAAACACACACACCACGTGTGTGAAGGGACATATGTGTACACACACACACACACACACACACACACACACACACACGCTCTGAGCTGCTCTGAAGGCTGTGTATAATGATAGAAATGGCAAAATACAATAATCACGTGTTTATGAGGAAGTGAAATAGGATGATTTTTGATCAGCGTGCCACCTATTACTTACTTACTTCATGCGTGTTGTGTTTGGTACACATGTGCAGCTCTTTAGTTCGTGAGTGGAAATAAATGGAATGACCAAACACAGTGGAGTCGGGCATGCTGAGGCCTTTCCGCGAGCCGATTTGTTACTGAGGAGTCATTGTTCATTCAGCCAATCAGAAAGAGTTTGGATTGTAGTGCAGTTATCATTTAAACAGCTGGAGACACAGAATAAAGCACTTTGATCACAACCATGACAAATGATGGCAAGATGGATGAACAAGAGGAGGTCACAGACACGGTGGTGTACCATGCAAAGGCTCGGTTTTAGAACTCTTTTGGGTTTTGAGACGATTCTTATTTTTATTTTAGATCCTTCCTTCACACTTGTTAGTTCCGCTTTGTTTTGTCAGCATCTTGAGCCTACTTCTCCGCTTCATTATTAAAAGCTTTGTCCCAGGAAGAGATATGCAATCTTGAATCCAATTTACATACAGTGCTGCTAGAAAGTTTGTGACCCCTTTAAAATTTCCTGGATTTTTGCATGAAATTAGACCTGAAATGTCTAAAACAAGATAAAGAGAACCATATTAATGTAAATGAATATACAAAATAAATGTGTTCATTTAGTGTGCACACTAATGTTTCAGTTTCTGGTAACTGCTGATCAATCCTACACAACAGATTGAAGTGATTTTGGCCCATTCCTTTGTCCAAAACTGCTTCAATTCAGCAATGAACTCTTCAGAAATGTTTTTGTAACCCTTTCCAGCCTGATGAGCATCAATATTTCTTTTTCTGTGTTCCTCAGGAATCTCTGATGATAGAGACATGGCACATTTCCATAAACCTGACCTTGAAAACCTTGAAAAGTTAAGACCCAAACTGATGTTCTTCAAACATGGGACTGCCTGCTAAACCCATACCTGAATGCTATCCCCTTGATTAAATTTAAAGGGGTAAATCAAGTGAAGGATGGCAATAAGGTGTGATTTTAGAAAGCAGTCCCATGTTTCAAGAATAAAAACAAAGATTTGTGGCATGTCTAAATCAAAGGAGATTCCAGAGGACCTCCGAAAGAGTTATCAATGTTCACTGGCTTTCAAAAGGTTACAAAACCATTACTGAACCGTTTGACCTCCATCAATCCACAGTGAGGCAGACGAGATGGACTGTAACAGTGGGAAATTGAGTAACACTGAGTAGTCATTTAGCAAAAATCACTCCAAATAAGCAAGCAAATTATATTAGAGCAAGTCAAAAAGAACCCCAGGGTAGCACCTGTGTCAATGTTCATGGTTGAAGGAAGCAGCTGCTCTACTCTGAGAGTTTGCTTAAGACCATGTGGACAAGCCAGAAGAATCCTGAAAGAATCTTTTGTATACAGATTAATGCAAAATAGCTCATGTTTGGTTCACATGAAAAGCATGATGGTTGGTGAAAACAAAACACTGCATTGCAACATAAGACCCTCATCCCAACTGTGAAGCATGTGGGTGGTAGTGTCATGGTTTGAAGTTGCTCCATCAGATCCTGGACCGATTGCAATTATTAATAGACCTATGAATTTTGAAATGTACCAGGAAAATTCAACTGGAGAACATCAGAGTATCTATCCATGAACCAAAAGACAAGACAGTGACCCTAGTTTACAAAAAATGGTTGAAGTAGAAGAAATGTATTTTCAAATGGGGAAGTCAATGTTTAGACATTAACAAAATAGAAATGTTGTGAAAGGACCTAAAAAGAGCAGTTTATACAAGAAAGCCTAGCAACATCACTGAGATGAAGTAGCTTTAAATGAAGGAACCAATGTGCAGGATTGATCACCAGTTACCAGAATTGTTTGGTTGGTTAATCTAGTTATTGCTGCTCAGGGAGTTTAGTCACTAAAATTCGTTACTGACAGCAAAGGTGCACATATTTCCAACACATATTTATATCCAACACATAAAAATGATCATTTTTGCTCCAGTTACAGGTCAAATTTATGCAGAACCATGTAAACTTTCTAGCAGAACTGTAGTTATACGTAGGGGTCAAGACACATTCCGACTAATCACCTTACACATTGTACGGTTTGGGAAAGTGTGTTATTGCAATAACTTCATCCTCTCACCTTTGCTAGGCAGGTAGGGTGTGGCTCATGTAATGCCAGGTAGGTTAACATGGACACGCTGAGGTCAAATGGCAGAAGCTGGTGTTCCTCGTTGGTCTGCAGTCTTTCCAAGAGGCGCTCCAGTGCCAACTGCCTCACTTCGTAATGTGAGCACTGCAGCAGGTGACTCAGGAGATCATCTTTGAGCCTCCCCTCTGCTTCCTGTGTGTGCCACAGGGTAGAGGAGTCCATAATGATGCTGGTTGCCAAGTATGCCAGGCTCTGTAGGTACTGCATGGCCCCAGGACCAGAGAGATGCGCCTCGTTAGGATTGTGAGGAGCCACAAGCTCCGAGTCCATGAGGATGTATAACGTCTCCGTACGAAGCTTCTTCAGCTGAGAATCTGAACGAATGCAATGTAAGAGTTAGTGCTTGTTGGGCAGAACTGATTACAGGAGCATTTTAGTGGTTCATTCTAGAGTAACAAATTAGACAATGAGACTTACATGGAATGTGCTCTACGTAAACAGATTAAAAATTTGTGTAATTTTTGATATCATTTTTATCAATTTATAAATTTATCAATTTATGATATTTTCTATGAGATTTTGGAAAGAGTCAGCAGTTTCAGTGCCTACTAACAAGCAGATATAAAACTTGGAAGTCCAAGAAGGGGAAGTCTTCAGAGCAAAGTGCTTACTAGTTTCACAGTGAACTTTTTATAGATACTCTTGCTTCATAGATGTTCCACAACATTAAATGCAAGCATATATGGATTTTAAAAAATGAGAATGCTTTTCTTTATTACATGGAAAATTCTTTCAGGGAAAATTGCTTCCCTCAAACCTGTTGCTGATTATTTATCTACTCAAGCATATCCTGTCATGTTTTATCCTTTATTTACAACATTTAGATATACACTATATGACCAAAAGTACGTGGACCCATATATAAGGATTTTCCCCAGTTAGAGGCACACAACTGTCTAGAATATCTTTGTACACTGTAGGATTACAAAGTCACCATCATCCAGAGACCAGGTTATTTTTTTTAAACTTAACTGTGCAGCTAAGGGTAAAGGGCCTTGCTCAAGATCCCTGCAGTAGTAGCTTGAAATCCCAACACCAATCAGTAGACCAACACCTTAACCACTGAGTTATAATGTGAGTTTCATAAAGACATGTACTGCCCAGTGTGGAAGATTTGTGTGACCTACACAGAGCTTTGACCTCAAACCCTCTAAACACATTTGGGATGAACTGGAACACCTGTTTAATGCCAGGCCTCTTGCCAGATATCAGTGCCTGCCCTCTTGTGCTTGGGTGGCTAAATGGGCACAAATCCCCACAGCCCCAATCTAGTAGAAAGCTTTCTTAATGGAGTAATGTGAAAAAAACGTATTATATCAATATTATTGTCTATGGTCATGTGTCCACAGTGTACGTGTGACACATGATGACTCTAGAGATTATCCCGACTAAAATATTAGGCAACCCCAATCACACTAGTACAAAAAAAAGATATAATCGTGACTGAAAACTCCAACGGTGATAACACAATAATAAACACGCAAAACAGATAAACACGCAAAAGCCCAACCAAGTCTCGTGTTTTGCTCCGAAGACCAATTTTTGTTTGATTTGACACAGAACCGAATCCACTGATCATGAATGGTTTCTCCAGCACATCTTGGTTACACTCTGAAGAACGGCTTGTCCCTCTGAACTGCTGCTTGTGAAACCTTTACTTTACTTCCACATTGTGAACATGCTCACAATGCAGATTCTTTAAATATAAATAGCTCAGCATATGGGGCACAGAAGGCAGGCAGCACTGTCTACGTTCCTGCAATGTCTGTGTATCAGTGAGGCTCGGACTAAACCCTGGTCCGTTACAGCAGCAGAGCCGTAGACTCGCAGAAAGAAATAACCGACTGACTAAACCAGATATACTTGATCTAATCAGACACGGCACATCACAGAGCGCCACCATGGACAGGAAAAATAACATCCTTCGAAAAAACAGTCTTTCCCATCACTCTGCAAAGAATCACTGGGTACCTGTGTGAACATGCTCTGTGGAATGCTTTCAATCGCAGAGCAGCACATGCTAACAGCGAGATTAGGCAATGCAAGAGTAACTGAAATGAATTAAAAAGATCAGCATTCCAAATAAAACACACACACACACACAAACACACACAGAGAGAGAGAGAGAGAGAGAGAGAGAGAGCTAGATTAAGAGAGGTAAAAACAGAGAGAGGCAAAAAGAAAGAATAAGAGAGGTAAAAAAAAAAGAGAGGGGCAGAAAGAGAGAGAGATTAAGAAAGGGAAAAAGACAAAGGCAGAAAGAGAGATTAAAAGAGGTAAAACGAGAGAGAGGCAGAAAGGGAGAGAGAGAGATTAAGAGAGGTAAAAAGAGAAAGGCAGAAAAAGAGCAAGATTAAGAGAGGTAAAGGAGAGAGAGAGAGATAAAAGAGGTAAAAAAGAGAGAGAAGGAGAAAGAGAGGGGGGCATTAAGAGAGGTAAAAGGATAAAAGGAGAGAGAGAGAGAGAGAGAGAGAGAGAGAGAGAGACACAGAAGGAAAGAGAGATTAAAAGAGGCAAAAAGAGAGAGACAGAAAGAGAGATTAAGAGAGGTAAAAATAGAAAGGCGGAAAGAGACAGAGAGGCAGAAAGAGAGATAGATTAAGAGAGGTAAAATAAGAAAGGGAGAAAGAGAGAGAGACATTAAGAGAGGTAAAAGGAGACTGAGAGAGAGAGAGAGTGAGAGAGAGAGAAGCAGACAGACATGCTCTGTATTGCTGAATGTTTCAGCCTTTGAGACTGAGGAAAATGGAGCACCACAGCAATAATTCATTTAGGAAATAAAAGGCACTCCTCAGCAAGACAACTTAAGTATGTGTGTACGTGTGTGTGTGTGTGTGTGTGTGTTAGGGAAGCAATGAGTTTCATAAGCATGTACTTTCTATTAGAGATGTACATTCGTCTAAAATCCTCACAGGCTGACTCATCGTGAAAACTGCCCTAACCAGCACCTCGACCACCAGGCTGCAAAATAAAACTGCACACAAACACAAACACACGTAAGAGAACTCATTTACACTCCTATAAAACAGTCAACACTTCACCCCATTACTCCTTTACACCTGACTGCGGGATGACAGAACGGTGCTGGAGCAGACAAACGAGAGCCTGCAAAAATTTCTTTTAAAGGCCATTCATCTCCGAGCATGAAGAAAGGAAATAATCCGGAATGTGAAATGTATATTTGTACACACACACACACACACACACCTTATGAGTACTTGGGTGTCTGCTATAAATTCACTTCTCAGAGAAAGTGTATAGTCTATAGAAGCGGTGGTGTGTCTATAGTCACTGCAGTGGAACAAACACGAGACACACACACACACCTTACTATCCTTTGTGAAGACCTTCTATTGCAAAATGAACACCACCAATTAATCCTAAACCAACCCAAAACCAAAATCTAACCCTAATCTCAGTAAACCGAGGGGAAATCTGACTCATTTAGGGTTTTTAAGTGATGTGGACTGTGATTTTTGTCTATTTAAAAAAAAAAAAAAAAAAGGGAAAGAAAGAAAGAAAAAAATATATAAAAAGACTGTTTATAGTCATAGGGAACAACCAAACGATCCCACAAGGTCAAAGCTGTCAGATATTCCTATCCTTGTGGGGGATATTTGTTCCTCAGCAAGACAGAAAAACATGTGCGCACACACAAAATACACAAATTGTAAAAACCAGAACACAAGTGGTCTGAAGCTCGTTTGCAGCACATGTGGGGAGGAAGCAGACCGCATTCCCATCGTAGAAGAGCCCTCTCTGACTAAATACCTTCGGCTGGTGTGTGGTGTGTGTGTGTGTGGTGTGTGTGTGTGTCTTCAAGCCAAGTGGCTTGTTTTCCATAAACATCAAGTTATTTACTCCATTTAAAGAAATCCAAGAATCTTGATCTCGTAGCAAGCGACTGGCCAAACAAGGTTTAATGCAGGACGTAAATGTTTGATAGCGATTCTGACAAACATCCCAATAAAACTGAGTGAGTCTCAAAATGAAACCAGACGACACATCGCTTTCCCTGAATTCTCTAGGATTCTAGTTTGTTTTTGCTCAGAAATGTTTCAGAACCCACCACAGCCAAGTCATGTGTATGAATGAAAGGTAGCCTGTGTGTAAAAGTATGTATGTGTGTGTGTGTGTGTGTGTGTGTGTGTGTGAGCAAGATAAAGAAAGAGACAGACGCTGAGGGCGAATGGAGTCGCTGCTGTTTTTACTGGCGAGGGTTTAACTGGATAAAGCAAGGGGGTTTAACAAGGCTGTATGGATCGCCCGCTGCAGCGTCAGAGAAATCCCCTCTCATCCTCACACACACACACACACACACACACACACACCGCTCTCTGCAGCTCCATGAAAGCAGATGGCAGCTCATGTAGGAACCCTGAAATACGGCTCGACTTCTTTCTTAGGAGTCTGAGCCAGGAAAAGAGAGAAGGAGAAGAAAAAAAAAAGGTTCATTTGTCTGACTTAGGACTTTTTTTTCACTTTCAAGTGTGAGTGCTTTAAAAAAAAAAAAAAAGCCCTAAATGAATAAATACTTTGCTTCTTTGCTGCTGCACGCACAGGAGAGGCTCAGTGCTTTCAGGATCAGCCATTCTGTAATACAGGAGACGAGAAAACATCAGCAGGGCAAAGGAATCTGATGTGTGTGAGATATAACTCAATATGAATAATCGAAATAAACCAATATTGGGTTTCAAACAGATATGAATTTTCCAGAAATCCTGAAGCTCGGAGGACAAAAAACCAGCACATTTATTAACATGGATGCGAGTTGCTATGCAGTGTGTTTAGTTTTCCTTCATTAATTCTTCAATATGTGAGCAGGGTGAACATTGTGATTTAAATGAACTCTTTTGACCAGAGGCAAAAATTTAGAGCTTGTTTTGTTGAGTCCAGGTTCAGCACTGAATGTCTTTCTGTCATGTCACCCTCCACTGTCGTGATCAATAGCTTGTATGAAAGTAGACACTCTGTGCTTTAAGAATTTTTAGCTTTTCATAAGTACTTCTGTTTCTACCTTGCCGACTAGGGGCAACATACTCATGGAAAAGTTCCCAAAAACCAAAACATTTGAACTTTTTTTTTCACTCACATGTTTATATCTTCAAAGTAAATTATCTCAAACCCATTCTGTGATGCCCCAAGTGCTTCTTCACAAGCATCTAAAATTTGAAGACGTTATTTTCGATCACTAAAACACTGTGTAAGGTTATCCCAACAGAGGGAAAAACTTCTCCCACTGACACAGCCGACAGTGTCCTGACTCACTTTATATCACACTTGTGGTGACAAAATAATTCATTTATTTATCCTGATTGAAAACGTCTGATAAGTCAACATCCATTCTGCCAGACCTACGGAATGCCAGTGTACTGGCAAAAATGGTTACGCTTGTAGCTCGTTTAATTTAGTTGGCACCATTTTCAAAAAATATAATCCGAAGATATCGAGGGCAAGTTAGAAACAAAAATAGCAAACTGTACAATAAGGACTTGCACACGTTACTAGCTTGAGTTGACTAGCTTGTAGCTGCTGTTGAAGCATTCGAGCCAGAATTCAGAGACCTCAAATTGCTGTTATAACTAGGCCACACCCTATCACTACAAGGTTAAATCTATATACTGATACAGATATGGACATTTGTAAAATCTTGACATGAGTCAACATTTTTGCAACATCGTCCTAAAATCAGTAGCTTTATTGAATGGGTTTTTCAAGTGTCTGAAATAAGGTCTGTGGTTAACACATGCTCAACATTTTGCCTGTTTTATTCTACAACATAAAAATCAGTGATACCCAACCTGTGATTTTTTTTTTTAAAGTTGCATATCATGAAAAAAAACCTAAAAGGGTCTACAGATGTTGTCAGGAACGTTCATCACGGCGAACAGAAAAAAACTCATCTACTGTAGCCTCATTGTGTTTATACTCACGAAAACGAACTCAAACTTTTTATTCATTCAGACTGATCCACAGCGGCTGCTCCCCAGTGAAAGTATTTCTAAATAACGAAGTAAAGAGTTGTCAGAAACTTAGTGGTGTTGACGTTAAAGTAATGTGACTGTGGTATAGTTTGTTTAGAGCTTAACTTTAGCTTTTTACTTCTTATGATTGTATTTAGGCTTCAAAGTTTATTTGATCATAAACAGATAATAATCTTTTTTCTGCATCCAAAAGCCATTGAAAAAATCCTGTTTATGTTTTTTTGTCGAGGGCATCGGGGTGACGCTAGCTTTCAGGTTGGCCTACAAAACTACGTCATCCCCGAAACACTCTATTGTGTATTGTGTAAGGTGGGAGAGTTTAGACTTAGGCAAATAGTGTACGATTTCTGGTAATAACTGGCTGCACATTTGGACTGTATATCCTGTCTGCTGTGAGCAGTGCATTTGCATGCTTTAGACTTTAAACAGTAATCGGTCAGAATGACTCGCTGTGACGTGAGTTCACACTCTGTATGTGAAACGTGATCGTTACAAACAGTTTCTCCAGGCCATGTTTTGCATTCTTTCGTTATCCAAGACCTCCAAAGCCTCATCAACTCCCCATTCTCTCTCTCACACTCACATACTGTTCCAGGAATACCCACTCTCAGGCCTGCTGCACAGCACAGCTCAGTAAATCAACACTGTTTACTCAGAGAGGCTTGAATAATAGGTTGATGATGTCCAGTCACTGATTATTTTAAATCTATGATTCCCAGTAATTAATTTATTTTTTTTTTATATAGATATATATCTGTTTTTTCAAAGGGAGTCTTGCTTAACAATTGCACTCTTTCACCCTTCAGTTTTAACTCCAGCCAACAGTATGGCATGATGGTGAGTAAACTTTGGAGCTTGTGCCTTATCTGTCTCGGTTTCCACAAGACACAACAATAACTCTTCTGTAATGCTAGCTGTGTCTCCTGCTCCAAGCGCATCACTTCCTGTTCGTGGTTATTGAAGGTAGTCTATGCTGGATATTTTTTTAGTTTCTGATGACAGAACCAAGCACAGTAAGAGACGTTCGTTTTCTCGAGGTCTCCGTCTTAGTGTCAGGATAAAAAAAAAAAAAGGCTGGAAGTTTTTTTTTTTAAACCAAACAAACCCACAACTTTCAGCAATACTAGTAATAATGAAAGCTGTAGTTTTGAGGACATTCTGTTCAGTACTTATTGTAAGCTTTGTAATTAATGTGAAACAGCCTTGGGACACAAGATGAGACAGTACTTTGAAAGTTAAATAAAAATATGTTTGGATGATTCTACCAGCAATACAAACAGAGATAATTCAGCTTGTGGAGCCACAGGAAACCAAGAATACATATGTTTATATAGTTATTCACACCTAGTGCAGCCAGCCAGCCAACCCTCTGTCATGGTTTTGGTAAATGGGAAGAAAGTGACGAACCAGGAGGGAACACAGAGACAGATATGAGGAAGTACATGCAAAATTGCATACAACCGAAAACCAACATCAAGTTCAAACTGGGGACCTGTGCAGTGCTGTGAGACGGCAGAGCTACCTGCTGAACCAGCATGCTGTCGTGAGGGGACTGTGTGTTTTAATCCCCCTGCTGCCAACTCCTACAGAAAGTCTGACCAATCCTGCCAGCTCCCAGAGTTGAGTTTGACTGGACGGTTAGCTCTAGGACAAGCCCTGGTTTTTCCAAAGTTCTTCCATTTTGCATTGACTGAGACCACTGTGCTTCTGGAAACACTCAAAGTTTTACAAATGGGCTCATACCCTTGCCCAGTCCTGTGTCTCAACTGATCGATCATGAAAATATATAGTTTCCTTGTCTTTATCACTTGGTTTTTGAGCTGACATCCACTGTGAATTGTGAGACCTTACACACACACACTCACACACAGGTGTATGTGTGTTCACACATACAGCACAAAGCAACCAGAGTTCATTCGTTTTTTTTTAATGACGACATTCAGCAACTTGAGCGAGAGCGGCTTGGACGTATGCTAAATACAGAGTGACTTGGTGCAGCGACTTCTGTACCAATGAGAGTGAATATAGTAGAGTGCATGTAATCTGTAGCAAAGAGCACACACTGCTTCTCCTTTATCTCATATGATATTTTACGAATCTTATACACAAATGGCCAATCTCTCACCAGAATGTTTCATTTTATCGGCAAGAAAACTGATTAGCTAGTGGCTCAACTCACTGATAAATATTATTACCAAGGAAACCAGCAGCAGGAACATCTAGTGACCGCTTCATAGTCCAGAGACTGCAGCAGTTGAAGCGATAATGACGAGATGTTTCAAAATAATAAAAACAAAAATGCGTCGGAGCTCAATTCAGAGTGCTTTTAGCCAAGTTCAATTATATTTGCTATTTCAGTTTGGGATTTTTTTTTAAATACGACTGCGATGATATCTACAAGCATGCTAGAGATTAATAATAAAAGCAAGACAATACAGTGTGGAAAAAGTGATGGATTGTGAATACTTCAAACTGATTTTTGAATACCTTGTTGTGTGTATATTGGGTGCTTCAGCATGTGTGTCTGCTCAAAACAAAACTTGGTGATTTCCCTTGCAAATAGAAGAGATTTTAATGTGAGATACAGGGATTGATGACACACACCAAAACACAGATGCTGCTGAATGGAAAATGCTGACAGGTCGGAATATCAAAATGCGTTCTCTGTAGTTTTGTCTTTCACAAAGGTACGTACCTTTGACAGGAGCCGAGGGAGATGTACACAGATCAGACAGCACGTCCAGCATCGTCCCCCTCGTCACCAGACACGGGTTCTGTCTGTGAGACAATGTGAGGTATGAATGTTCAAGTTCACAAGCGTGACAGTTTTTTCCTCAAAGCAAAAAATAAATGACAGGACAATAATGCTTTTAGGAGTTCCTTTATTTGGAATTGCCACCGAGTGAAGTTTTAGACTACGGCGGTCACTAACATGCTCTCAGAGGACTGGAGAGTGAAGAGAGAGCTGACAGGGACATCAGTGGCACATACGCCGGGAAAGAGAATGCAGAATTCTGACTGGCTTTCAGACCAGCCACAAGAGTAAAGCGTGTGTGTGTGAGTGTGTGTGGTGACTGTGTATATGGTGGAGCACATCTTTGTGTATGTGTGCGTGTGAGCCTGAGACCACAGGGCAGTGAGAGCCCATGGCCATGTGTGAGAACAAGGGATGTAGTGTTCAGGGCTGACGTCAGCATTTCATCACTCAGATATTAATAACACACACGCTCTAACACACATTCTTTCTCTCTTTCTTTCTCTCTCTCAGATGCATGACCCTTCCTGCCTGCAGCCGATCTGCTTTCTCTTTCTGTCTCTCTTGCTCTCTCTTTCTCTCTCTCACTCTCCCACACACACACACACACACACACACACACAAACACACACACGCCGCTAAGCCTCACATGAACTGTACTGACCTCTGGAGCATCACAGTCTGCAATGAAAGACAATGTCTGTCTTTTTCGCTAGCAAACTCAGTCAGATCAAGAAAGCCAAAGCTCAAACAATCTAAGTAGTGAGAATATTCATGAAGAATATTCCAGAAAGCAAACATTACCAATGATTCTGGACTCCACCTGTCTCAAATAAGTTAAAAAAAAAAGAAAAAAAAAAAAGATTATGGTTGAGGGGATTCTGATTCAGGGCCACCCAGTAGCAGTTAAGCTAATATATTCTGGTTTAAAGTGCCATGTTTCAGACAAATGCCCAGTGGAGGGATTAGAAGGCACCTGGGTAGGTCTGGAAGGCTGAGTGATCAAAAGCTGGAGCTGTGGTATGGCCCACTGAGCAAGAATTCACCCAATCATCTTAATCAAGCACCAGCACTCTCTCTGCTGGACGTTCTCTCTCTGTTAGTCTTTAATAATCTGAATATATTTCCAGGGAAGAAATTCTTTATATGAATAAAAGTGCTATTATTCATATAAACAAACAGGCTGGGGAAAGTACCGCTTCAAATACTTTGTTCAGGTTAGTGTTCAAAAGAGAAAAGGGTTTACATAGAGTTACAAGAACTAAAAAATCTGATGTCTGACTGACGTCATACTTGAGCTTGAGCCAATAGTCGCCTTTAATTCTTGTTCACTTGTAGTCCAGCTACCTCAAAGTTCGACATTTTGTATGATCTGAGATGTTTTTAAGCTCACTGCAGTTGTAAAGTGTGCTTATTTGAGTTTGACTTTATTTTTCAGTTGCAATGTGACGCTCCCTGGATGCTTTTTGATGCTAGAGAGCAGAGTGTGAAAATCCCATGAGATCAGGGGTTTCTGAAATACCTCATCTAACATCCATGTCACAGTCAAAACCACTGAAATCTGATATTTCCTAACACTTACTGTAGCTCATTAACTGTTTTCCCAGCATTAACTGTGATCAGTAACTGCAGGATTTTGTGAATATTGTGCTGCTGCTGCATTGCAGTGAGTAGACAGTAGAGGTTTTTTATGTATTAGAAAAAGAAGACGGTTTTATTACTGTGACACATTACATCACAGCACAGTGGAATGGTTTTGTTCATATATACCAGCGTTGGAGGCTGGGGTCAGAGGGCAAAGGCAGCTATGACACAACATCCCTGGAGCAGAAAGGGTGTAAGGCCTTGCCCAAGGGCCCAACAGCAGCAGCTGAGGCTTGAATCCCGAGCTTTCAATCAACAACCTTAACCACTTGAGCCACCACAGCCCATGAATAATATAAAAAATATTGAGAGAGTTGAGCAACACAGTGAGTGAACTTTGTTTTACATTGCTATTTCTGACCTTGTATATTTCAAAAGAAAAGAAAAAGGAAGTGAGAAGCCAGTATCTGAGCAGTGTGAGTATGAGCTCAGCAGGTCATTGATGTATACAGCTCTGCTCTGAGGACAATACGTAACTAATCAGCCTTTGAAATGTGAGCTGGAGCATGAAGAAGAAACCAGAAGGGTTTCTCTCACTGTTTAACACCTTGGAGTCTTTCCTCAGAGACAGAGAGAGAGAGAGAGAGAGAGAGAGAGATGATCACTCTCTGCATGAGCTCTAGGTGCAGGTGCAGGTGCAGGATCAATCCTATAGACGTTAGACTAATGACTGGATGTCTAGGAGGTTAATAGGCTCCTGTTAAAAGAAATGAAGTGCTGCTTGTTTACTCCTTAAATCCTCTCACTTCCTTGAGGTTGTTTTATTTAGTTCTGTGCCATAACACCTTCAGTGGGAATTGAACATTTCCAGGAAACACCGAATTATGCTTTGTAAGCGAGGACAGAAGAACGCTTTCGACAGAATTTAGAGGAGGCTTTCGATCAGCAGTAAAGAAAGCAACTCAGTGACCTCAAAAGCACTTTTCTTCACTGTTCTGTTGTTCTCCTTCTGTCTACCTGCCAAAAGGCTGAATTATGTCTATATAGCACTGACTGGCTGACTCTGTGTCTGCGTGTGTGTGTGTGTGTGTGTGTGTGTGTGTACCTTGTGGCCAGCCAAACTCTTAGCCTGAGGGACCTGATGAAGTCACTGTCCTGGTCTCCTCCTGGTGTCTGGGGCCGATGAGTGTCGGCCAGGTAGGAACGCAACAGGAACAACACCTGCACAGAAACAGCAGCTTGAGCGGAGAGAGAAAGCGAGAGGCTAAAACTGAAATCCAGGCTCAAGATTTTATTATCTGCCACGTACACAGTTATATAAAGCATACAGTTTGCAGTGAAATGAAAACCTGGCCACTCCTCCTAGTCTGTGCATGTAATTAAATTAAATTTAAGGATTATTTTTAAAAATGCAAAAGAAATTCCACACATTTTTGGACATTAAGGTACCAATAGCAGATTTTCTCTAGAACATTTGTGCTAGGAAAATCAGGGGTCACAACATGTAGACTGCAAGGGATAGAAAAGTACAAGGCATTGTTATTTCATCTCGTATCAGTGAACCTTTACATGTTGACTTTACTGTTGATGCTGATAAAGTGTGGGTAAATATGTACTGATTTTCTTTATCTTGCAATACCCTTAATGTATTTCACTCCACTCTGGCAAACAAATTAGCACATACTACTATTCCAGCCATGGAATGAACGAATAAATGATTGAATAATAAAATAAATAAATAAATAATTGAGCCTATGCTTGGGGACTCTTCAGGCTCATATCACTGTTATGACTCCTAAAGAATGTTGCATTTTATGTAAAAGTATCTCCTTGTAATGTATGACTTTGTTTATTACACAGAAATCTCGACATAAAAGGCAGAATTCCTTTTTAGCGCACTTGTAATGGGAATGTAAGGTAATATAAATGCACATTAGTGTATCCAAAGCTGAACAAACACTACATAACTGCTGTATTGCTCACATTCCACAACTTTTATCACTCGCAATCAGCTGTTTAGTGGAAGTAGAGCTGTAAAAACAAAATGAGAGATTGCAGGTGAATGCTGCACAATAGGAGAAAAATTTGGAGGAAGGTTTGGTGCAGGGAGATGCAGGCAGTGATAATTGGCCATTTGTATACTGTAAAGTGCTAGGGATCCTGTTGTGTTTAATATTATTGTTACTAACAGCTATTCGCATATGGAATGGCAATTAATTTCTTTCTTTTTTTTAGCAGTATTATTGTAGTCGATTCTCCACATGGAATACATGAACAATAATGGTGCCATATACATCGGTTTACATTAATATTTTAATTAAAAAATTTTCCAACCTCAATGTGGACAGCAAAATCAGTCACTAGCTTCAAAAAACTTTGAACTATGACCTAATCCCTAAATTATCCCCATTAAAAAAAAATAATAAATAATATTTTATATATATGTATATATGTATGTATGTATATGTATATATATATATACATATACATATACATATATATATATATATATATATATATATATATATATATATATATATATATATATATATGTAAAATACATAATATATAGTAATAATAATAATAATAATAATAATAATCATTCTGGCTCCAGCTCCAATAACTGGATTCAGAGATATGCTGCACATGCAAGCAGATCAATTTGATCACTTTGCAGCCTCTCATTGGTCGATTCTCAGAGCTGGAGGTTTTCAGACCACAGGAAACGCTGCAGAGACTGAGAGAACTGTGTTGCTCAACGCACTGAGAAGTTATCAAGCCAGGGGCAGGGTTAGTTGCTGAGCCATAAAATTATGGACATGGAAATTGGGGATACAATATTGTAGTGTGCAGTCAGCTTAAAAAATCAGTTTTTAAGGCTTTCAAAATATATTTGTTTATCTGAGAACGTACACACATACCAATTTCCCATTTAGCTAGCTGAGCCCACGTTGCGTCCTAAGCATAGCAACTCGGTGAGTGAGGCTGCAAAAAAGTCTCTTTTCTGGGCTGCAGCCACAATGTGGAAGCTATTCATTATGCACGAGGCAGGGGAGGCACAGGCGAAAACAAGACTGACCACTGAGCTCCACGCCTGGCCTCCGAAGCACAGACACGCAGCCCCCTATCGGTGAAATGGTTCGGCCCAAACGGTCTGGAGTCTCGGAGCTCCCTGCACTCTCTGGCCCCTCGCAGGGAAGTGATGGGTATTTATAGCCACCAAATACATGACTTGTGACCGACAGCAAACCAGCCATGGGGAAAGAAGCGGCGGCAAAGAGCAAAAATAAATACCGCATCACAGCCCATAATTCAGGAGGGTGTACAGAAGCACACCCGCATCTAGACTGTCAGACTACCTTCTGCACTGTAAGCCTGCAGACTGACCTTTCACATACTAAGAATTAGCTTTGCAAACGAAGACACTATTTTCTTCTGTTTTACAGTTTTTATTATGGTACTTGCGCATAAATATAGTGTGTGTTGGAGGCCCACATCCAAAAAGGGCTTAAATAATATATGACTTTCGGTAAGAATAATAACGGCAAACCCAGCAAAGAACTTCTACAAAGAAAAGCAGTTCTAGCAAAGAGTCTAATAGGAAGCTATGTGTATCTAAATGGATCCATGTTGTAAAAGCGCACACTTCCTTCACTGGTTAGTTGTTACCAAAGATGGCAAAACGTCCTGGTGTAATATCAAAGCTATTTGGCAAGTGCTCACCAAACCAAGGGTGAAGAGACAACCCAGTCTTGTTCTCAGGCACGATTCTCAGACTCTCAAGCAATACTCCAATTCAACTTATTACAAATGCTTTTGCGGTTCACTGTATTGAAGTTAACTGACACAAGCCTCTCAAACTGCAAAAAAGCAAAAGAGGTTAGAGAGACATGTGTGTGTGTAGATTTTGCAAACATCCACACATGCTACAGCTTTTCTTCTGTTCGTCTAATAGCATTGTCAAACAACAAAAACAAATAAGCTGTTAATTTAATTCCTTTTCCCAACATGCATCAGGAGTATTAAAAACAAATATTATCAGTATTGTTAGATCTGGTCATATAGTGAGCGCGCACACACACACACACACACACACAACTATCGACTTATCAATCCACAAACACACACTGTTTTAAGATATCAGGTCCAAATCTGCTTGTGCACAAAATATTTCCATATTCAAAAGCAATGAGGCACCAGACTGCCATATCTTTAAAAAAGTGAAACTGAAGACAAAAACACAGGAAATCTCTGAACTCTTTCCCTCTAACTCACTAACTTTCTTGGAGTCTTATTCCATACAGAATGGAGGTGCCAAGAAATATAGATGGATGGAAATAGATGGGGGGGCTTTGCAGGAGATGAAAGAAAGACTGTTGGCTTCAGCTTTCAATATCACTAACACAGAAATGCACGTGCACACACACACACACCCTTCATCCATTCCTCTACAAGCTCCCTCTTTCACCACACCTCCTCCCTTCTTCCTTCCTTCCTCAGCCCATCTGCAAGGGGCTTTCCAACAACACACGTGGCAGCCATGACAGGAAAGAACCCTTCAAAACCACCTCCAACAAACCTACAGCTGACTGCATCTCTCCCTCCTCCAACACTATATCTTCGCGTGCTAAAGTCTAAAGCAGATCCCACGCCATTACTCCCACCACCCTGAAACACACAGCCTTCTTACCTCCTCCATTACCCCACACTAGAAACAAGCTCCCTTTCACCTTTTCACCCTCTAGCTCTCATTTCAAAGCACTGAACTGAATATAATACTATTTATAGTCTTAAATCAGCAAACCTTACACAGAAAGCAAAGGAATCAAGAGGGCTTTTCACACGTGAAAGAGTTAACCCTGGGTCATTGTGAACCCTGGGTAAACAGGATCCTGGGTTATCTTGTTTCAGGTTTCATACTGCTCATACTTTACCTGGGGTTAGAAATAAATCCTGGGTCATAATCTGACGTTTCACACTGTACATTCCTAAACCTGCGATTAACCTTCTTCTTTACATACTTTAGGAGCGCATGCTTTCACATAAGTGAAGGAAAAAATGGCTAAGCATGCTGGTGTGTGCCCTATTTTTCACAGCTTTGTAATCTTTTCTGCCTTTTTTCAGTTGTGTAGTTAACCAGGCGAGCATCGATATCCAGCTTTGACTACAAAAAAAAAATAGAAATCAGAGCTATAAATACTCAGTTAATCCTGACTGGGTCATTCAATTTGTCCTGAACAATCTTTCTGACAATTATTGTAAAAATCTCCTCTTCACACCTTTTCCATCATTATTTGACTATTTTTTTTTAATTCCCACAAATGCTGCAACATCTGTTTATACAACAAATGGAGTGTCACATTATATGAGGCATATGCTGTTCTCTTTTGCACTGCATTGGGGGGTTAACACGGTAAAAAGCCACGCTAACTCTGCTTGAGAGCAAGGTTTCAGATCCTCAGGCACAAAATGTTGCAAAACTCCAGCTTCTAAATTGTGCAATGTTTCTCTGAGCAGCGTTTCGAGTGAGGATAACCCAGGGTTAAGCGTAGTCTGAAAAGCTCTATGGAGCTGCTCTGTGATGCAAACCTGTAAGAGGGTTCCATGGATGTGGTTCTGCTGTGTTCCTGGGCCTGCTTTCACAGGCAGGTCCTCCAGTAAGGTCCGGATGGTGGAGGGAACATCGGTGACCAGAACAAATGGAACTAGGGCTCTTGCTGCCATCTCCCGAGTGCGGTACACAGCGGATCGAGAACACCTGGAACCATAAATTTAGTCAATTTCTTTTTTAAAAAAAACTTTATTTACAGCAACTCTGTATTTGGCACATGTATAATAAATAATAAATAAATATATATTTTTAAACAATGACAAAAAACAGTGGTTCTAAACTTTAAAAAAGTGCTTGATCATGTTGCCAATCCGCAAACAACGTCTTTAAAACACAAGGAAAACCCAATGCTTGAAAATCCTAATTCCACAAAGAGTCCACTCATGGTAGTATACTATAGTACTATATATACTATATATACTATACATACTATACTAAAGTACTATAGTTCTGTAGTCTTTCCACCAAGATCTTAATAAGAAGAAGGATGTTAATGGAATGGGATATTAATAGCTATATGCATTGCCTCCCCTCATTCATCGGGACTTTTAATCACTTAATAGTGATAATGAGGAGGATGACATGTTTTGGTAGTATTGAAGTAAGGAATAAAACATGGAAACAAGGAAAATAATATTAAAAAAAAATTTCAAAAGCCAAAATAATTGCAGTTTGTCATGTTACAAAGAATCTGCAACAACCACCACACTGAAGACCTTCCCATGGTGGAAAACTGTTACAAAATACTGTCACTTTGATGGAGACTCCATCCTTAGAAGAATGCTAAACCTTTCCTTACACAAAGCTTCACCCATTTATGTAGAGCATCTGAGATACGCTGAGTGCATTAACCCACGATATGTCTTGTAGCAAAATCTAGGGTCAGACCTGTTATTATAGGGGGAAAAAAACGTTAAAAATCTATAACCTCAGGCCAATCAGAATGAATCTCCTACCGCTTGTGGCCTACTATTAGGGCAATTCATCCTACAGTATATAAACACACGTAATTGTAAAGACACTGGTCGCTCTTGGTGCTTGAAGAGTGGGGGTGAGATTGCATTAAAGTTAAACTTCGGGAGGGAAAAAAAAACCCTGTGAAGATATCCAGACTGCAGGGGCTTTCCAGAGTGAAAATCCACCCAATCAAAGCAGTGTGTGTGAGGAGGTGACCCTGCGCCTACTGCCCTCATACCTCCACCTCCCTGACACCAATCTGTTCTGCCTCTTCACATTTCCGCAGCTGAAATTTCACACTACTGTCCTGTCTGCTGTCTTTGAACCCTTGATCAGTAAACACTACAAATTCATAGGAGGAATTCAAACCGACATGTTCGTCCAATCCCCTAGAATGCAACTGGTGTTATTTCAGTGCAGTGGTATCCACCTATATTATTATTTTATATTTTCTTTGCTGAAGCCAGATGACGTGGAGGAACACTGCAGTGTAGTCAATACAGACCATGTGTTCCTAACCCTCGTCCTTAAGTTCCCCCTGTCCGGGACATTTTCCCCCCAAGCTCTAGCGCATCAATTAACTTCCAGTCGAATCCGAAGTGTGATTTGAGCAGGGAAACACACAAAAATATGCAAGACAGGGGGATACTTCAAAACCTCTGGTGGAAAGCTCAAACATCCATCACAATTGCACGTCACATCATCTCTCGCGTCCCCACATAAAAGTTTTCTGCACTGGAGCTTAATCTGGAACCATTCGGCACAGTTCCACAGCAAGCAAGCAAAACGATGCTGGTTTGGAACCCAAAACCATCATTTTGTTAGCATGGCAACAATTCAAGCAACTCCTTTAACAACTTAACACCCTTATGTAGATTATTGTTAAAAGATTTCGGAAAATTAATATATCATTACAACAATGTTCTGAAAAGGAAACAACTGTAACAAGAACTTCTTTTGAGTAGATACACACCCCAGGGTCAGGGGTTTGATTCCTGACTGAGGAGTCTGGCCCCATATTTTTATGTGGGTACTCGGATTTCCTCCCCCAGTCCAAATATGTGTGTTGTATGCTCTAAACTGTTCATAGTGTGTGAATGAGTGCATGTGTGTGTGTGTGATTGTGTCCTGCATTAGGTTACCACCCACTCCAGGGTGTCCCCTACATTGTGCCCCAAGTCTCCTGGAATGGACTCCAGGATCCCCGCAACCCAGCAAGTGGTACAGAAAATGAGATAGAAGACAAGATTATGTCTTTATCTGTGTTGTGTATGCTCAGAAGAATGTGACCTTGGATGCTAAAATACACCCTCAAGCCCAGAATCACAACCTCTCCATAGTTATTACTCAGACGCTGTGCCTCGGAAAACTCACACTGATTATGATTCTGGAAAGTTGTCTGATTACATAACATTTTGACTTGGAAAGCCAAAGGAAGCATGGGCCGGATCTTACAGTTTTCCCAATTC
Organism: Hemibagrus wyckioides; assembly: GCF_019097595.1. NCBI lineage: Eukaryota > Metazoa > Chordata > Actinopteri > Siluriformes > Bagridae > Hemibagrus > Hemibagrus wyckioides. The sequence goes on along the minus strand of NC_080712.1, from coordinate 23,407,802 downwards.
CCTGAAAGACTTCAGAACAATATTGGCAGATCAAAGACAGACGCATTCTTGGTGTTAAGTACACTTCCTTAGAAGAATCTTTTTACGATGATAAGGAGAATCTTAATGCCCAACTAGATTTGATCCACTATCATGCCCAGGTGTGAAGAGCACAAAGGAATCTTTCCGGAAACAAAGTCTACTAAACCTCATATTTTCCAGGAACTCGACCATCTGGGCCAGTTTTAGTTTCTGGCTGGGATACAGTAACTGTCTGAATTCATGCTCCAGAGTTTTTTTTTGGTGGAAGAACTATCGGTGTGGGCTGCCACAGTGAACGGCTTTGACTGGTTAAACGCAAGTTTCACTGATTGACCGACCTCCTTACCTGCCATTTTTAAAAAACCTATGTTTAGCTAACAAGCAATTACTCAAGCTATATAAGAGAAGACATGGCACAAGCAGCAAAGTGGAAGTGGCAAGCCAAAAATGTTGCGACACTGGATTTGGTTCTTGTGGCTTGCTGCTTGCAAGAATGGCAAAATTACTTCAAAGTGTGAAAGTATGCTTTGTGTGCATTTGACTAGGGCTGTGCCACTTGCTGTGCATGGTCAGGCAACAAACACACCAATGGAGCTCAGTATGCTGTGCACACTCCACAGGACTCAGGGCATGTGTCCAATTGCAAAATTTGTCACCACAAGCCAGAGAGACTACATTTCTCAGCTTGTTAGTGGACCTTTCTATGGCACTTTTATAGATTTGGTTACGTTGATGAAAAAATAAATAACGCCTTAATCCCTGCTAGATACCCCTGAAAGATTCATCCAGCCACTAGATTAAGATCATCTGAACTTATCTTAATGAAAGCATAGGTTAACAAGAACTTAACAACGGAGTCCATGGGGACCAACAAGTCTAGGTCTTTTTTGTTACTAACTTGTATGCCAGGAATTCCATTAAAATAGACATCAAACAGGGAGGAAGCTAGAGAGGAATTTATTTCAGACTCTATTTGGATCAGTTCATCTGCTGATAATCTGCTGAGGATGACCTGCAAGGAAAACCTGAAGATCACCATGAAATTGCTATGAACTGTAGCACATGAACACCCTAAAAATGGCTGAGGATGTTGTTCCTTAGATAGCCTAAAGACTGCACTCAGGTCTAAATCTATGAAGAGTCAAACTTCAATTGAATATGACAGATGTGTAAAGTTGAAACTCTAAAGTGGTCAAAATTGACCCTGATACTCATACATGACTTCCCTTTAACTGACTCCATAGTATACAGCTGTAGCAGAGTAATGATTTATAATCATGCTATCCGGTGTCACCTAGACACGGTTCTCTTTTGAGTCTGGTTCCTCTTTAGGTTTCTTTCTCATATAGTTTAAGGGAGTTTTTCTTTGCCAACATTGCCTCTGGCTTGCTCATTAGGGATAATATAATTTTTTCTATAGCATTCAACTACTTATTCCTGAGACGCGGTGTGAACAAGATTATCGGAAGGACAGGTGGACAACCTGAGAACATAATGCCACCCCCACATATAACAGAATGCAAGTACTTTTATAAACACAGCGCAAATAAAACCAAACCCTGACTAAAACCCGTAGAGAAAATGAAGGCTCCATTTAGCAAAATCAGTTCTGGAAGAGATGGAACAACTTATGAAGTAGGTGTAAGTAAGGAGAGAAGTATGAGGTATGAAGTGAAAAGGTTTCCAGTCAGTTTTAATTTCATCAGTCTTTAAAAGAACTGACTCAATACTTTAAAAATAAGGAACTTGTAACCTTCTGATGATCCCAACTAAATGGATTACGAAAAGCATACCTGAGATTGTACAGCACAATGGACCCAAACCATTTCAGAGGCATTTGTGAGAGTTAAACTTGGGAAACTATTTTGCAGCATTCAAAATACCAGGATTTTTTTTTTTGAACATTCCTTACTGAATGCAGAGGGATGAATAAGAGCCGGCCTTTTTTGCCATCTTTTCAAATGATCTAAATGCTTTCATCAACCAACATTTGGATTTTTAGATTTTTAGAAATGACTCGCTTTCATTTGACATGAGGATTTAATGAAAAATGAAAAATTAAAAAATTCTTTGAGGTAGGCTTCTTGGTCAGCACATTTGCCTCATACCACTAGAGTTCCTGTCTCCATCCTGTGTCTGCGGGTTTCCATTGATACTCCGGTTTCCTCCCCCTGTCCAAAGACGTGCGTTGTAGGCTGATTGGCATCTCAAAATTGTCTGGTGTGTGTCATTGACAATGTGAATGTGCACTATCATGGATTGGCACCGTGTCCACCCTAAGGTATCCACCACCTTGTGCCCAATAAACCCCTGGGACACCCTCCATGTTTCCTGCAGCCCTGTGTAGGATAAGTCGTTCAAGAAATGGAGGATGGAAAATAGTTCCTCAGTCTATCCCACTTTAATATTTACATTACTGAACTAGCAGAGCACCTGGAACAACCTAAATCTCTCTCTCACGTATAGCTCAGGGAAGTTAATTTCCTGCTGTTGCTGTTAATATACACTACAGCAACACCTCAGCCTTGTTGGAGATCTACCACCAGATCCATGCCCAAAAATAACTAATGTCAGGAAGAATGCCAAATGCCAAGAAAGCACACACCAGTTCAACCAGCCAGCACCGCGGTGGAGCTGCCACTAAACTCGGCATCATTACTGCTGCATCGGACAGCTTCAGCATGCACCAGAAAAAAAAAAGAAAAAAAAAAAAAAGAGAGAGATTGACGTACCCATATCAACTAGGCAAACCTTATCTAGCTTATTATAAGGTGTGGTGTCCATTCAGATCTTATCTCTACTGGATGGTACAATCAGCCTGTAAAAGCTCTACACGCAGGATTCTGTACAATGTGTGTGAAAGCATAAAAGTAAACACAAGTGGATAAGGATCATAAATATTAAAAAAAGGCTTCAACTGAGCCATGACACACGTCAGAGCTGCTTTATAATCTAATCTAACATTCGATCAGCATATCAGAATATCCATCTAGATGAAAACTAGAAGTTAGGGTTATTCACGCTTAGGGTATTTTTTTGTAGTTTTGGTTTTTTTATCAAGAAAAAATGTGCTGTTCTGAGTAATCATCGTGCTGTATGGAAAAACGTGGCTCATATGACAAGCACACTATGATAAAAGATTTTACCCATTCTAGCTAGAATTAGTCATCACCTATAAGAAGAGGCAGCCTTTATCATGCCAAATACACATTACAGTTCAATTCATTTTATTTGTATAGCATTTTTAACAATGGACATTGTCTCAAAGCATTTTTCCAGAAGTATAGTATACATTACAGCACTGTGAATTTTTTTTCTTCACTTATTTCAACTTATGAAGTTGGGGTCAGAGCACAGGGTCAGCCATGACACAGCATCCCTACAGCATAGAGGGTTAAAGACCTTAAGAACAGTGGCAACTTGGCAGTGCTGGAACTTAAACCCCTGACCTTCTGATCAGTAACCCAGCGCCTTAACCACTGAACCATGAATGGTCATCTAACTAACTAGTTTAACCTGCAGTTCAGACTGGATTTATAATTAACCAATAATAAAAATGAAATAATGAGTAAAATCTAGTAATGAGGAGTGTAGCTTTGGTGGTAGAAAATCAAGAGAAGGGGTGTCCGATTTGTGTGATGATTGCAATTGTTTTCTTTTGCGGCAGCTCAGGATCGTAGCCTCTAGACCACCTGGTGAAACCTGCAGCGTTTTAATTAGGAGGTGGAAAAAAAAGTGGTTCAGTCATGGACACAAAGCAGGCACATAACATGACCAAGTATAAAAGCACAGAGGTCACAGTCTAGCCACTGAAAGTCTGTCTATCTGAAAGACAAGCAGCAACGCTCACTTCAAAATATGTTGCAGCATATTACTATATTTCTGCACATATGGTCACTGCAGGCATTCTTGTCAGTATTGTTATTAGTAGAATTATTGCTTTTACAACTTTCTGAGGTAATATGGCAGCACACATGTAGTCTGAAAGGGGAAGATGGGGCTGGAAAGACAGAATGGGTGGATGGAATCGAAATGGTGCATTTCAGGCAGGACTGAGTGGCACAACCACTATTTAAAAGAAGCCATAAAACACTTCATATAAAAATAAAAACAAAAAAACACAGTGCCTCCATCGATAAATGACAGTGGGAAAGAGCAGAATGGAAAGAGTGAGCCCTGGGAAATGAGCCACAGTGGTAAGATATTTAGAGCAAAAAATAATTGATGGATGGGCGGACAGATAGAAAGGAGAGGAAAAGTATGCGCTGAATGATTGACTGTAGTTTGCTGGTCTTGAGAACTTTCTGGTTTAAGCTGTGCTTGTTTAAGGCAGAGACTAAAAAAAAAGTAGTCAGGATTGACATTAGCAGCAAACACCAATAATCTTCACCACTGTACTATGAAAGAGAAAGTTTCTGGAGGAAGAAATGAAAAAACACACAGAATAACCAATTAGAGGAAAAAATGAAATGAAAGAAAGCAAAATACATAAAAGCCAGAAACAGGAAGGTAGTCTGAAGAAGTTAATGAAGGCGGTTTCTGAATTAGAGAGACGTGAAACTGCAACAGGCTTCCAGCCATGTGGCCCCTCACCTGCTGAGTTCAAATTCCTCTAGATGTACACACCGCCAATGTACACACACACACACACACAACGCATGTTTCATTTAGGCATCACAGCATGACAACAGTCGCTGTTAAGAAGCACAAATCACGTCACATGACACGCACACACACACGCCTGCTGCTGCTGAACAGACGTAATCACACACACACGGTCCCTTAACCTGCTATAAACTTGAGCTCTTACATGCTAATGTGTATAGTAAAGCAGTATGGCAAACACACACATACACATTTTCACTAATGACTCGCAGTCTCTATTTCCCTTTTCAGGCCTCATATGCTTCCTATCAGCACTAATTTGTCTCATTAAAACTCTTTGGAGAGGAAATGACAGTTTGGAAGGGTGTAATTTTAGAAACACAGCCGGCCGAGGCGAGGCATCTCCTGGGGACTCTTGGGGGCTCTGTCTCGAGCGGCCATTACGGCTCAAGCAGCCATCTGGCTCTTGTTTGTCCTGGTGGTCCGGTTTCCCCAATCTTATACGACTATACAGTCTGCTAACCCTCAACCCTGTACCACATTGGGACTAAACACCAAATGGAATCTAAACTGATGGATCTAAACTGATTTAGAGAGTGCCTAGGAAGAGTACAAGAACAAGCCCGGTTTAGAAGAGAGCCAGGTGTTTTCACATCATTTCACATGAAGTCTCCTATGAAACGGTCTCAAAGGAGAAAGAACACTACACCTCTATAACTCCTCTCATTACATTCTAAGGCTGGCCCTACTCCTTTTGCTGCTTCCTTCAGGCTTGAGTAGATAGCTGGGTAGTTAATTTTAATGTAAATAAAAGCTCCAAGTTCAAGTTCAAGCCCAAGTAGTAAAGAAGAGGACTAGATACATACATCTGACTAAGGAAAAAACAACAAAGTGTCTTAATAAGTTTCCAAAAAGTGCCACAACAGCTTCAGTGGGATTTTCCATAGATTTGTTACACAACTGTACAACAGTGCTAGAGGAATATTCGCTTTTCTTTCAATTATTATTTCCCAAGTTGTGTTTTGAAGATAGTGGTATAGAGCGCTGTCTACCACAGCACTCAAAAATATTACACGGGTGTTCAATTTGGTAATCATGAAGGCTTTATCATGCATGTTCATTACGTCTTTCAGCAATTGGTGCTATAGTAGCTCTTCTGACGGATCAAACCGTCATTTACATTTACAATTACAGCATTTGGCAGACCCCCTATCAAGGGTGCCTTAAATTTATCTCAATTGTACAACTGAGCAATTGGGGGTTATGGGCCTTGCTTAAGGGCCCAGCTGTGGCAGCTTGGTGGTCCTAGGATTCGAACTCACAACCTTCCTACCTTAACCACTGAACCAGATGGGCCTTCAATCCCCACATGCATCAGCCTTGGAAACCCATGACCCTGTCACTGGTTAACTGGGTGTCCTTCCTTGGACCTCTTTTGGTAAATACTAACCACTGCATACTTTGAACACCCCACAAGACCTGCTGTTTTGGAGATGTCCTGACCCAGTCATCAAACCATCACAATTTGGTCCTTGTCAAAGTCACTCATACACTTGCTCTTTTTTCCTGCTTTCAACACATTGCAACAAGATAAGCAGTGGTTTTAATGTAACACAAACAACTCAGTGAGCCATTCTGGCCTGTGGAGGGGGGGTAGTGTCATCCTGGAAAAGAGGACTCCCTTAGATATAGGAGTGTTTCAATATTGGATAAAGGTGATCAGTCAGAATCATTCTGTATTGGTTTACAATGACTCCTTCCTCTAACAAATGCCTCCACAGCATAACAGCCACCAGTTTACCCTTTAATTTGTCGACCATTTGTACATCTACATTTGTTGCATTTACTATTTGAGGAAGTATGACTCCCCAGAGAGATACAGAAATATCAGCAAAGGGAATGTCTGAAGACAAATGATTTAAAACCTTACAGACTTCTTTCAGAATATCTGAAATTTTCCAGATCAATAAACAAGTAATTTTAATCTTAAGCAAATGGTTCGATTTCTTTCGTATACTTTTGGCCATTAGCTTCAGAACCTCGAATGCTTCTGTGTGCCGGTTTTCATCGAGAAAAACTATGAGGTTTTCAGAGCAAGATATAATCTCTGAACGGAAAAAAAAACTTGGAGAATGCTGCCTTTAAAAGTTATTAAAAAGTTTCGCTTCAAGTCGTTAGTGACGAGCAAATGAGAATCTCATATGTTTGTTGACAGACTACAGGAAAAGGTCACTGGTTGGTCATCTGCTAAGTCAGTCAAACTGCCTCGTTCTGTCAAAGTAGTTGGTTCTTGACCATGTTTATTGATGAAACATACCAGACTCTAGTGACTACCTGAAGCCTGCCTTATGTCTAAGCAAATGTGCTTTTAAATTCCACAGTTTATCAGTCCTGCAGAAGGACCCTCCCTGTCAGCAGCAAGCGCTTCGTTATCCCATTCCTAATCATGCAACAGAAACCAAAACATCATATTTGATCTTTCAGGTCATCTCTTCTTTTCTCTCCATAACTCCCCCAGCATGGATCTCAAAGCTTGTTTGAAGCTGCAAGGAGGACACAGGGGGTCAACATAGCACCAAGTTTCCAGACACGTACACACGCGCCTGGGGAGGGGAGGAGTGCAAGCGCAGACAGTCAGGGCCTGGCTATATTTAACATCTCCTCCATGTGGGCTTCATTTGGGTGGATGTGTTCGCATACCTCCACTGACGAGAAGCAGCCAGCCAGACCTTTATCCCAAAGCCCTTAAACCTTAAAGGCACAGTTCAATTATGACTCGCTAATGTAGCCGAGAGCAAACAAATGACCTGATTATTAAGTAGAACGATGTTGTACTAGTTGTGGATACTGTTGGGCTGAAATCTTTGGTATGGACTCATAAGCTGCGAGTTTGATCTCCATGCCGTTACGGACATTTACAGTGACGCTTTAAAATACGTCTTTCAGATCTGCATGACATGCTGTCAGGTCACTCTAACACACCACTGCTTTGAATCATAAGACAATTTATTCCATCACTGAGATAATTTCTTACTTCTCATACTTCAGTAGGTTGATTGTTGGTATTCTATTTTTTCATTAAAGCTGTGCGTGGCTTTAAATTTTTTTTGGCAGAATGATTATGCAAGCGTGTTTTCCATGTATGCCACTGGTCTCCATTAGCATGGACTCCTCTGCTCCTCTCTGCTCTGCGTTATCTGCATTCCAGCCCAAGGCCTTGGCCTGATGCTCTCTCCCTCCCAACTCCACTTCGTTCCAGACACACACAATTATGCTAAAGCATAGCAAGGCACTGTGTGTTTTCTGTGTGCAAATGTCAAAGACACACAAGGCTGAAAAACACACTACCCTCCAATGTTCAAAACATACAACAAAGTAAAACCACATCATACGGGCACACATGTTTCTCAAAGTCTGGGAATATACACAAGTCCTGTGTTGATCTGGGATCTCCTAGAATATGATATGACTGCTGGCTGCACTGCTCATCTCCTCCTTAGCAGTGAGTGAGCATCTGAAAAACAGCACTCCCACACACACAAAGGGCAATCAGAAGTAATAAAGCTGGAATGCTTACGTTGTGAAGTAAAAATCTACTGAGAAACAAGTTCAACACACTTCTTCCTGTTTCTCACAAGATGTATACTAGCTGTGTGTGCACACATCCTAGTATACTGATTAAACACAATACTATACAATAAAAAAGGGCAGATCCTTCCAGCACTAATGCTACAAATCAGAATCAACCATATTATCATAAGTGATGCAGGATTTGGAGTGATTGTGCAGGCATGGATTTGCTGGTTTGTGGTTTCTACTCAAAAGAACAGACATTCTTATTTCCTCTCCTTTTTTGAGAGGAGAAGGAAGTAGACAGCAAAGGATTTGAAGACATGCCCTTTTACCCATTTTTCTTTTTAACTATTAACTGGTGCTACAAACACAAATATGGCCCGATTGCACCAAATTTAAAAACCAAACCTACCTTAAAAAGATCAGTGCCGATAATTCCTGGATTAACTTCACACCATTTTCATTTTAATAAGGTGCAGCATATATCATTTACTAATCTTTAATAAGAAAAACACAAGTAGTAGTAGTAAGGAGTAACAGGGTTTGATGGTAGAAAGCCCAATAAACCACTTGAGAATGATCCCAGCATGAGATCATCAACACTCCCCTCATCAACCAGGTAATATCTGAAAAGACTGGTCTAAAAACTGCTATATCTTTTGGGAGAAGAGGCATTTCTTCTTCAAGGTAAAAACACTCCATGAAGTGTCTCGAATTGAAGCAGAAATGCACGAAAGTCCAAAATGCATGAAAAGAACACCTGCTCATTTACTCAGCCAATCATGTGGCAGCAGCACAATCTATATAATGATGCAGATTCAGGTAATGTTCACATCATGGTAGAAAAAGTATGAGTTCTGTGGTTGAAGTTGAAACTGGACCCACAAATACAACCCATTTGCACCAAATCTGAACGCCAAACCTGGCATAAAAAGATCTTTAAAATTCCCTAAAATTCATTGATCATTTTATTTTTAAAAGGCGTAGCATCTGTAATTTCTGAATCTTTTTATAATATAGATAAACGCAAGTAGTACCAGGGTTTGGAGGGTGAAGGCTCAGTAACCCACTTGTGAATGACCCCCATGACATCGATCATGTCAACAGCGCCGTCGTCAACCGGCCGCAGACATGCTACAGAAAAATGTAACCTCAAGTGCAGCTCTTTGTCGTGCAGAGAGAACAAGAGCAACACTTCAGAAGTCATATAATGTTGAAAGATGAATCATTAAACAGCTTTCACACTTTGAACGTCTCTTCAGAAAACGCCCTGTACTGTATAAGTGCATTTTTTGAAGGTATTTTTGAATTAGCAAATGTATAAATGTATTACGTACATGCATACCACTGCACTATTGAATTCTCAAATTTGATTGGTCAGAAGGTGTTGACTGAATTTTTTACTGGTGCAAATCGCAGACGGATTTCTTTGGTAACAAAATCTAAACAAATGTATTTATTTTAACTCCATATCTCATGATGAATTAAAAGGTTTATTCTTTCTTTGTTAGCATTTGCAAATATTCTTTGAACCTTCACAATACTCTGCACAGGAGCCTGGGAATTTTTCCAACCTTACAGCATCCAGCTCCCTGAAAATCTAAACATTTCTATTCCTCTCTACCAGGAGGTAGACAGTGTTCCCAGAGATTCTCCTGGCATGTGTGTATGTGCTATGCACACACACACACACAAAAGCTGTTTTTAGAGGTCACCACAGATGCTTGGAGAACATGTTCTAATAATATTTTGGCCATTTTCACACTTGGACAATGTAAGAAATGTGCAAACAGGAGCTACTTGAGTGCAGGTTTCCACCACTGGAACATGCTGTGACAGTGAACAACAAGCACAAGAAAAGGGGGAGGAAGTGAAAAAGAAAATGTCTTTTAAACACTGAGGTTAGGATCAACACAAACATGTAGGAAAAGTGGAGCAGAACTGCTCACAAACAGCTTTGATCTATAACCAACACTCCTTATATTGTCTAATGCAAAACCTCATGGCTGAAGACGTTGTCTGTGTCCATGAGAGCTTTAGATCCTTGTTCTTGACTGACAGGTGTGGAACCTGATATGGTCTTCTGCTGTTGAAGCCCCTTCACCACAATGTTTGAAGTTTTGTGCATGTTGAGATGCTTTTCTGCTGACCACAGATGTAAAGAGTGATTATCTGAGTTACTGTATCCTTACTGGCAGCTTGAACCAATCTGGCCATTTTCCTCGGACTTATAAGATTATACTTTTTGACTGACTACATAAACGAGCAGATGTAGAGGTTTTGTGTTCCTATTGAAGTGAATAGTCAGTACAGGTGACCATTTTTGAGTCTGGTTCCTCTCAGGGTTTCTTCCTCATCACATCTCAGGGAGCTTTTCACCTCAGGCATCTCATTAACGACCAATCCAAATATCCAAATAAATTTAAATACAAGTCTAATATTAAATCTTCAGCTTTTTGTTCTAAATTTCTAATATTCTGTAATGCTGCTTTGAGATGATTGAAATAAAAAAGTGAATTGAAATAAATGAAACTTTAATATTAATAATAATAATTATAATTATAATTAATAATAATAATAATAATAATTTAATAATAATAATAAATGAAGCCTATATACATAATATGATCATGTGTCCTACCAATGCTCAGGTGCATGATTGCGCACACAATGTAATGTTTCGAACCTTAAATGCTGATATTTTTTTTGTGGTCTGTATATATATATATATATATATATATATATATATATATATATATATATATATATATATATATATATATATATATATATATACACACACACACACACACACACACACAAAGAGATCTTATTTAAATTAATCAGAATTGCTACAGAAGTGCTGCTTGTTGTCAGGCAACATTACGTAATAGACACATATGACACTTATGTCTATAAATTGTATCCTGTCCAACGACAGCTGAATGTCAAATGGTCTTGAATTATTTGGGTATATAACAATTTCTAGATCCTACACAGATCATGGTGTTTTCTGACATATGTGCAGCTTTGCTACTGCGGTGTTTTAAACTGTTGCTCATGCTGAATTAACAAACATGAACTGAGAGTGCTAACCGTCCTCTTTCGCAATCGCACAAACATTACGACGGCTTAGTGTCACTCTAATCGACTGGGGGAAGAGTAATTCCAGGAGGACCACATCGTTCTCTCTTGTTCTCTCAGCTACACATGGCTGTTATGTCCTCAGGATTTGAGCTCCCAATCTTTCCATGATGGACTGAATGCTTTGATGTTTAATGTTAGGCTGTTTCAGATTCAATTTCTGTTAGTGAACCGCTTTCACAAGTATGTATGGTGTACTGTGAACACTATCGCTCTGTTATGATGTTATAAGCAAAGACAAAAAGCCCTAGCACTCTAACCTGATTATGAAGGGCCGAAATGAGGCCAGGCTCAAAGGGGAAGAGGATCCATCCATAGGTGATGGGTAGAGACGTCCTAACACCAGCAACAGCAGGAACAGGCTGGGGTGCAGCTTCACTTGTCCTGCATCACTGAGACAGAAAGAGAGAGACAGGCAGAGAGAGAAAGAGGGTGAGAGAGAGACACACACACACAAGCTGAATGACAGGTCCATCTGGAACAAGTGCAGAATCAGTGCAGGAGTTGTGAGTGTTTACAGAAACGGATCTATTTTCAAACTCTGCGTCGAAAGGCATGGCGCAGGCCTGATGTGGAGGTGAGGCAGGCCAAATGTAGTCAGGCGCCGAAGCAGGCCCTCTCACTCGGTTCTGCTCTCATTTCCATCTCTGGCGCTCTGTCTCGCTCTCTCCCACTCTCTGCTCCATCACGCTCTCCTTTCTCTCAAGAGGAGACGCATGCCAGAGTAAACATTTGAAAGTGCTGGCGATGTCATACTGGAATAATCACATCATTCAAACACAAACACGCACACTTCATCTCACATCGCCTCACCGACGCGTACAACCCCCCCACTCCCGCTCACCCCACCTCATCCACATCCTCTCCTTATCTTTCTCTCTCTCTCTAACACACACACACACACACACAGAGTAATCAATCAAACTCTCGAAGATGACAAAATCGCCTTGGAACTCTAGAAGCCGAGATTTTTCTCTGGGTCTTTTAGGTAGAACTACAAAACTTGGCTTTATTTCAGTCTATCCAGAGCAGATAAGCTGATAATGTAATGCATTTAGACCCCACAGACCAAGCAGTAGCACAGATCTATTCATAACATGAGAAGGACTGACAGAGAGAGAGAGAGAGAGAGAGAGAGAGAGAGAGAGAGAAGGGGGGAAGGTGGTGCATTGATGGAAATTTGGAAAAGAAGATTTACAAAATATACAGCTTCTTTGGCTCCTTCTTAGCAGAGGCAACTCAATATCACGTTAGGAGGAGTTTACATGTCGCATTGTTCCTGTGAGCCTGCTTGTTATTTTTCCCCTTTTCTCCTGCATTCTCCAAGAAGTCATCCAAAGACAAGTATGACCCTGAAAAAGCTCCAAGAGCAAAGGAAAAAGCCCATCAATATCAATCAACGGTATGTGTCTGAGCTGGCTTTACCCACAATTCCATCACAACTAGCCTATCCGACAATCCCCCTCTCTGCCTCAACATCAACATAAGGCAGTCTTGACTTTTCAAGCCTCTATTTTATCTTTTTGTGCTTTTGTTATTTGATTTAGTAGAGTTATTAAGTCTAAACATGGAGGAGTGTGACTGGCTCTCTGAGGGAAAGACAGCTCAATCCAGACCGTGAGAAAGTGTCACCAAGCGAGAGCCAGACAGAGAAAACGTTCATATTACAAAAACGTTGACCCCAGGGGCCTGTTTTGCAATGCGAGTTTGGAAGGCGTTTGGGTCTAAATGAAATGGTGGGATTACAGATAAGAGCGCAACAGCTTTTCAGAGTTGTGGAAGTGAAACCAGAGGGTAGTCTGGATCCAAAATGGCCTCTGCTCCCACACACACACACACACACACACAGCTTTCTTATCAAAGCCATCTGAAGTAGGAAGCTGTCCATCAGTGTTTAATAGGACTAAGAGGCCCGATAAGGCAGTTAAATGAACTGAAATTAAAAGAGCTGCTGCTGAGAAAACAGAAGAGTGGAAGAGAGAAAACATGACTGACTGTTTTTTTCCTCTGGGTTTCTTAAAAAAGAAAAGCTCCTGCATAAAAGCAAACACAGTCCACATACCCTGAGTAGTTTCTTACCTGTCTACTGAAGTTGCAGCTTCTTTGAGCTGGCTGAGTAGAAATGGATACAGTGCAGGAAAACGCGTGAAGAATTCCCAACCGGTCATCCTGAAAGAGATGACCAAAAAGGAGAGAATGTTAATTCGAGGAAATTCCAAATGGCAAAGGAAATAGTAAAAAAAAAAAAAAAAAGGATGGTGAGAATGGGAAAAATCATTTGCACTACACTTATCTACCAAGCACCACATTTCACCTCAGGCCTAAACAGGAGGCGACATGCAGAGTGTCATTAGGAAAGGAGGAGTGTGTGCGTGTGTGTGTGTTGTGTGTTTGAGTACGTATGTATATGTCTGTTTTTGTGTAAGTAACTGTTAGAGGTCTGGTTTGTAAACCACTTCCTAAAGGCAGAGCTCTTTACAGCTCTATAAAGCTCTCATTAGACTGCTTTGCTTGTGATGGAGCACTGCAGGAACACACGGCGCAGCTTTAAACACCGATTTATTCCTGAAGCAGGCCTGGGAATCTGGTAGCGGGGGGCAAGGCCTTTGCGCAATGCATGGCTGTCTGAGACGTGCGCAAACTTCCTGCTTTAAACTGAACAAGCTTTGAGGAATGAGATGAAGTAAAACTTTGTTTTCTGTGCTTCTGTACTGGGATCAGCTTCCACACCACGGCCAGTTGTAGCACTCGCCGAACTTCAAGGCAGAATTCCACACACATGTTCTATCTTCAGCTGTGACAAATTCTTCTCGAAAGGAAGTTGCACACATGTATGCGCACACACACACACCGCATCCTGTTGTGGGAGCGTATACACATGGTCTGATCCAGGTTAAGGGCAGGGTGCTGTCATGGTAACAAGGCGTGTTAACCCTGTCTTACACCCATGTTAAATTCCACAATCATGGCAAATAGAGACAAAACACACACACAGCCACTAGTTAGGCCTGACGTGACGCAATGTGTGCCAGCACAAACCTGAGAATAATTTCACTGATGTTTTTTGGACATTGTGAAGAGTTTGACCTTCAGATTTTTTATTTGTGAAACCCCCCTTGATGTGCCCCATGGTTTGCTTAACCCAAGAGGTTTTAAACGGTAACCTTTACTCACACAACTTCACGCATAGACATCTCACTTCTCACAGCCACGCAAACAAGATTCAACCTGCTTGCTTTCAAACGTGGGCCAAGGATGTTGTAATTGTTCGCACTTCACACCCTTCTTTGCCTGTTGTGTTTACATGTCTCCCACGCACCCCTTTCCATGTTTGTGTGAACAAAAAACATGCTACAGAATTGCTTCTGGTTACACCGAGGACTGCACACACACACGGAAAATTTGCTTATGTGGCAAATTTGTTTATGGAATAAACTACAATAGTACTATGCATGCAGACAGTACATGCTGTCTGTAAACAAACACACTGCCCCAAGCTCGCGCACAGCAGCTACTGATCAGAATTTATATACACATATATATATATATATATATATATATAAACAAATGTTTCAACATATTTTGCATGGTTCATTAGCAATATACAGAGGCTCTATACAGGTCCCTGTCACTCAGGTTACTTGAGGGTTTCAAATGAGTTAATAAAAACGACTTGTTCACTTGTGGTTTCGCATTTGACAGTGGATGTACAGAGGGCAGGCTTTCTCTGCAGTTTCACAATCACATTTTAAAATGATGCTTGTGATAATACACATCTTTACAATCGGCCACAGTTCAGTTTCGCAACAGTTTGGGATCTCAATGTGATCTTTTTCGCGTAAAGTAGTTTTGTTTATCTCGATGATGAGTGTATTTATTTTAGACTGCACAAGTGGTTCATGTCGGAAGGAAAGGGTTCATATTACAGCTGCTGTTTTTGTTAAGTCAAATAGAAGAAGAAGAAGCCTTTATCCATCATATACACTTCACAACACAGCATTTTTTTTTTTAAATGTAATATCTAAATGTAGCATATCTCAGCTTGTTAGAGCACAGGGTCAGCCACAATACAGAAATCCCCAGAGCAGAGAAGGTTAAGGGCCTTGCTCTAGGGCCCAACAGTGGCAGCTTGGTGGAGCTGGGGCATAAATGCCAGACTTTCTGAGCCAGTAAGCCAGTGAGCAGTCAGTTAAATATGCACAAAGCTGTATGAAAGCAGTGGCTTTTCCTTATCTTCTCTGAATCACTGGCTCGTTATATCCAAAAGCAGTGATAGAAACTGTCATGCATATGACTTGGTGATTGATATAAATTAAGAATAAAAAAAAAATCATTAAGACACAGTAGTACAGCATGTAGTTTTGCTGCATCATTGCTCCAGGGTTCTTGACATGATCCCAAATTCAGGTCACTGACTGGAGTTTTGCATGTTCTCAGGTGTGTCCAGGTTTTTCCTCTGGCCTCTTGCAGCTAGGTGGACTGGCTATGATAAACTGGCACTCAGTTTGTTTGTGTGTGTGGGTCTCATGTCCAGTGTTGCTGGGATAGCTCTGTTTATCCCTCCATTACCCTGACCCAGATACCCGGGTAAATCGGTTAATGAAGATAAATGAATCGAATGAAAAGGATGCGAGACAACACGACTTTTTCTTTTCTTACATAATCACACATATATCATTTTCACTAATGTTCAATAGTGTCCACTAAAGGAAACGTGAGTGTTCTGGGGAAAAGTTTCTTTACGCATTTTTGCACACAAGTTTTAAAAATACCCCAAAACATTGTGAATAAACTCTTCATGCTTCAGAAATCAATAAAGAGTCCAAAGTCAAACATGAGCTGCAAGAGCTCAACTTCTTCTATTGCAGTAATAGAGTTGTAACAAAGGGTAAGAATACGTGCTGACACACACACACACACACACACACACACAGGCTGTGACCAACACAAAAATAATAAACAAATGCCACTAAAAACTCTGTTTCCTGTTAGTGGTATTGGAGGGCCTCTCGGCAGTGTCGTTATCGCATGATCAGTAAGTGTGTGTGCGCGTGTGTGTTTGAGGTCATAGAGCCTCATAATGCATTTCATCTCCACTGGAGCAAAGATATCTGACCCCTGAAGGAAAGGAGGGTAAAGAATGAATGGAGTAAAGAAAGAGTCTTAAACACTAAGATTCACAAACATGAAATTTGAAATAAAAGCAGCAGTTTGTCTGGGTCTGTGTAATAATAAAATAAAAAATAATAAAAGCAGTACTTATATGGATTATCCCCACAAGGTCAAAACTGTCCAATATACCTATTCCTATGGGTTCTCTAGGTAGGTATAGCAACATGCACACAACAATAACCTAAATAAAACTCAAAGAAAGAGGAACAAAATATAGCACAACAAACCACAAATAAGTCAAAGCAGGTTGGTGTATAACAGGATCAAGATGCACATCACACTAAAAGAGAAGTAGTGTTGTGTTGTTTGAGCAGGCAAAGCCAGTAAAGCAGCTCAGGGATTGATTGTGGGAGAACTGGAGATCTAATCCAGCTTCCCTGTACCCTGCTGTCATCTGATCTGGAGCTGGACTTTACTGACGTTCAGCAGTTAGTTTTAGCAGCTATGCAAATTCAAGAGCCTCTGTTTTGGGTTTGGTTTCAATGAGATTCATTCCAAGCAAACATGATGCTTTTCTGACTGACACTCAACCCGTACACGAAATCACATGAGGTCGATGGTCTTGTACCGATGCCGGGGTCAGGTGTCAGGGCAGCAGCACAAGCTACACGGATTGACCCGATGTCTCCTGCTTCATGCAAAAGGTGTTTGTGTGTGTGTGTGTGTGTGTGTGTGTGTGTGTAGGATGCACCTTGTTAACATTCCCTCCGGTGCACAGAGAGATAAAGATGCCTTTGGGAAAGACAAATGGTTTGAGCTGACGTACATCTGCGAATTTGATTCCTATCTCTCTCCCTGCTCGTTATTTCTTTTAAAAGTCGTTATCAAAGACAACCCTGAGATCTGCCAGGGAGAGTGAAGTGGAGGAAGAATAAAAAATAAAAAAAAAATCAAGGAATGTTGAAGGGAGGGAAAAATGTGCGAGAGATCCAACATGAGTGTGTAATATATACGCTCAGAGATAAAGGCAACAGAGAGGTGGAGGGTACAGAAGATTGTTTGAGGAGCTGGATCAGTGCCTCACACTGCAGGCCAGAGTATATTAATGACTGAGGTAAACAGAATGAATGCAAACAGTCCATAGAACTGCAGTGCCCCCTGTTGGTGAACTTGAAAAGGCTACATTTGCATTACCAATGGTGACGGGACACAGATCTGACTTTCTAGCTTAAATGTCACACAGATCTGAGGATTGTGTGGACATCTGTTCAAATTAGACCCAAGTCACTTTCTATATGTGGTTGGATTGGATACATCCAACAAGTGGGCATGTGAGATGAATGAGAACAGTCATTCAGGAATGCGTGTACACACTAAATAAATGGCCAAAAGTAAGTGGATACCTAACCATCAGACCCATATTTGGTTCCAGAAAGCTGTAGATTTAAGATTTTCCTTCACTGCAACTAAAAGGCTAAATGTGCGCCAGCATGACAATGCCCTTGTGCACAAAGCAAACTCCGTAAAGACATATTAGGTCAAGCCCTGACCTCAACCCCATCATGAACATCTCTGGCATGAACTGGAATGTTGGCTGCACCCTTGGTCTTCTTTGCTGACTTCATCGTCTGACCTCACTAATGCTCTTTAGGAGTGAATGAGCTCAAATCCCTGCAGCTATATTCCAAAATCTAGTGCAAAGCCTTCCTAGAAGTGACAGGGCTGTTCAACAAACATACAAATATGGGTGTGATTATCATGTGTCAACAAACTTTTGCCATACAGTGCAGCAGTGTTAAATTCATCCAGCAGAATCCACACTACACAACACAGCAGAGCAATAAAGTGATGATGTTCATGTGGAATGGATTACTTGATGTTTGGGCAAACCTGGAAGGAATCTACCAAAACTGACTAGTGTTCCCAAGAAATAGCAAAGTGCAGCCACAAGCAAATGTGGCTAGAAGAAAGAAAAAAAATAAATAAAGCAGCCTTAATGTTCATTTCAAGGAGGCACAAAGCTTGAACTTGAGCACAGTCTAGGTAAAAAATATGCTGTGGGAACTTAAAATATTTTGCATAGAGGATTGCTCAAGATGCTTCTGGAAGTGCCCCAAATCTGGAAATATGATTTAATTTGACAATTTTGTTAAAAACAGAAATTCTCTGGGAATCCTGTCCATTTTTTTGACATCTTTGTGTGCATACAGGACATTTTTGAAGGACTGATACATGAACATTGAAGACAGTTCAAGGAACGGTGCAGTGAAAGTAAAAGAGGAGTGAAGGAACGGTGCAGTGAAAGTAAAAGAGGAGTGAAGGAACGGTGCAGTGAAAGTAAAAGAGGAGTGAAGGAACGGTGCAGTGAAAGTAAAAGAGGAGTGAAGGAACAGTCCAGTGAAAGTAAAAGAGGAGTGAAGGAACAATGTAGTGAAAGTAAAAGAGGAGTGAAGGAACGGTGCAGTGAAAGTAAAAGAGGAGTGAAGGAACGGTGCAGTGAAAGTAAAAGAGGAGTGAAGGAACGGTGCAGTGAAAGTAAAAGAGGAGTGAAGGAACGGTGCAGTGAAAGTAAAAGAGGAGTGAAGGAACGGTGCAGTGAAAGTAAAAGAGGAGTGAAGGAACGGTGCAGTAAAAGTAAAAGGAGTGAAGGAAACATGCAAGGAATGAACTTTGCAGTGAGGAAAAGAGGAGTAAAGGAACGGTGCAGTGAAGGTAAAGTGCAGGGAAGGAAACATGCAAGGAATGCGGGAAGTGAGGGAAAGTGAGGGAAAGGTGCAGTGAAGGGGAAAGATGAGTGAATGAACTGTGCAAGGATGCAGTCTTAGAAGTAATTTGACAATTTTGTTAAAAACAGAAATTCTCTGGGAATCCTGTCCATTTTTTTGACATCTTTGTGTGCATACAGGACATTTTTGAAGGACTGATACATGAACATTGAAGACAGTTCAAGGAACGGTGCAGTGAAAGTAAAAGAGGAGTGAAGGAACGGTGCAGTGAAAGTAAAAGAGGAGTGAAGGAACGGTGCAGTGAAAGTAAAAGAGGAGTGAAGGAACGGTGCAGTGAAAGTAAAAGAGGAGTGAAGGAACGGTGCAGTGAAAGTAAAAGAGGAGTGAAGGAACAGTCCAGTGAAAGTAAAAGAGGAGTGAAGGAACAATGTAGTGAAAGTAAAAGAGGAGTGAAGGAACGGTGCAGTGAAAGTAAAAGAGGAGTGAAGGAACGGTGCAGTGAAAGTAAAAGAGGAGTGAAGGAACGGTGCAGTGAAAGTAAAAGAGGAGTGAAGGAACGGTGCAGTGAAAGTAAAAGAGGAGTGAAGGAACGGTGCAGTGAAAGTAAAAGAGGAGTGAAGGAACGGTGCAGTAAAAGTAAAAGGAGTGAAGGAAACATGCAAGGAATGAACTTTGCAGTGAGGAAAAGAGGAGTAAAGGAACGGTGCAGTGAAGGTAAAGTGCAGGGAAGGAAACATGCAAGGAATGCGGGAAGTGAGGGAAAGTGAGGGAAAGGTGCAGTGAAGGGGAAAGATGAGTGAATGAACTGTGCAAGGATGCAGTCTTAGAAGTAATTTGACAATTTTGTTAAAAACAGAAATTCTCTGGGAATCCTGTCCATTTTTTTGACATCTTTGTGTGCATACAGGACATTTTTGAAGGACTGATACATGAACATTGAAGACAGTTCAAGGAACGGTGCAGTGAAAGTAAAAGAGGAGTGAAGGAACGGTGCAGTGAAAGTAAAAGAGGAGTGAAGGAACGGTGCAGTGAAAGTAAAAGAGGAGTGAAGGAACGGTGCAGTGAAAGTAAAAGAGGAGTGAAGGAACGGTGCAGTGAAGGAAACATGCAAGGAATGAACTTTGCAGTGAGGAAAAGAGGAGTAAAGGAACGGTGCAGTGAAGGTAAAGTGCAGGGAAGGAAACATGCAAGGAATGCGGGAAGTGAGGGAAAGTGAGGGAAAGGTGCAGTGAAGGGGAAAGATGAGTGAATGAACTGTGCAAGGATGC
Organism: Hemibagrus wyckioides; assembly: GCF_019097595.1. Classification (NCBI taxonomy): domain Eukaryota; kingdom Metazoa; phylum Chordata; class Actinopteri; order Siluriformes; family Bagridae; genus Hemibagrus; species Hemibagrus wyckioides. The sequence goes on along the minus strand of NC_080712.1, from coordinate 23,387,353 downwards.
AGTCTTAGAAGTAGTCAGCAGTATGCCTTCAAGACAATGCCATATAGGCCAAACTGCACAAATGTCATACTTATTCTTCTTGGAGTGCTCATCCTTCCCTCTCTTCACGCCAAATATCCGAGTGATCAGAGTACTGAAGAGGAGAGTGGAGGAATTCCTCACCTATAGATGAGAAATGACAGTTATCACATTAAGATATTGCCTTGCCCCGATTTTCACCAAGTTACTGAAAAGACTTACATAATTTAGTGCATGATGTCATGCCAATAAAGTGCTTTACCGTTAAACAGAGAGAGAAAGTGATATGGAGAGGGAGTGATCCTTGGAAGAGGTGAAACAGAGGTGACCTAGATAAACTTTCCCCTGTCCTCACCACTTTAACTAGAAATCACTCTGCCGTGCAATCCGTGACAGAACCCATGGCTCTGATGGATTACATATCTATAGTCTAAGCTCAAGAAGCAGTCAGAAACACAAACAGGCCATTTTCCTTCAACAAAGCCCTCACGGTGCAGTCATAAGAACTGCTCCACATCAGAAGCGTGGCCCTGAATCCCGCCTGACATCACTAGCGTCATGATCTACCAAGAACAGTCGCATTATACACAGAACCCGCCAGAGTTTCGTACAGATCTGGGTCACGATATCGTGTGGGACTGTTTGGGACAGTATTCTCTTGTAGTCTTGTCACGGCTAAAAGACGCAAATGACTGCTGGGGGGCTATTTTAGAGCATTCAGAAACAAAACAAAGTGAAACTGAATTATAAATCGGGATTTCCACACTGTAGTGATATAAACCTCCAAAGATTTTTCGACTGAATTTACACCTTACAGTCTGAGCTGAACTTTAAAAAAAAAAAAAAAAAAAGAAGAAGAATGAGAGAGAGAGAGAGAGAGAGAGAGAGAGAAAAGAAAGAATGAGAGACACAGAGAAAACAGGAAGAAAGGCTGAGGGCTAGCAGAATGTAAAGATGTTAAAAATGTTTAAGGTGTGTGTGTGAGTGTGAAAGAAAGTGTGTATTCTGACATGTGTGTGAAAGTGTGTATGCTGATGCTGACACGCACGCATATGTGTGTGTGTGTGTGTGTGTGTGTGTGAGAGAGAGACATAGAGCTCATGTCCCATGGTGCACTTAATGATTAACTCGTCAGAGCTTGGAAATCAGTTACAATTCAACTTGCTGTGACTGTACAAGTGTACGTGAGAGAAAGCATGAAGAAACAGAAAGTGTGTGTGTGTGTGTGTGTGTGTGTGTGTGTGTGTGTGTGTGTGTGTGCGCGCGCGTGTGTGCATGTGTGTTTGTGGGCAGTTGCCAAACTAAAATTACTTCAGGTTTCAACTTTATGCAATAAAGTAGAAGTCAGCTGGCAAGCATCCTGTGTTTGTGTGAAGTGTAAAAAAAAAAAAAAAGGTCTGTAATGCAGTTCAGGGATTGTAATAAAATATCTGCTTATAATAATCAGAAAAATATTGCAATAGGGATAATGATAATGAATGAATGAATGAATGAATGAATGAATGAATGAATAAATAAATAAACAAACAAATAAATAAACAAACAAACAAACAAACTTACAGCCCAGATGGGGGAGGTGAAACCAAGCACTGCGGCCTGCAGTCCATCTGCCACGAAGGGCACAATGTTTTCTCCTAAACGTGTGTCCCGATATAGAGCCCTTAAAATATTCAAAGCATGGACCTGGTGACATGTAGACAAATTGTCAGTTTAGAAAGCATAGCTGTTTCATTTTCTGGGGTTTTCTTTCTTTTTTCTTTTTGTATTCGTGAGTAAAGTGGAGTGTGGATGGGTGTAACCTGTGGGACAGTGCTGCGGTCAGTAGCGCCATCGTGACTCGGCATGGCCAGCGCCGTCAGCTCTCTCATGGTCATCTTCAGCAGGCTACAGCTGGACGACTTTGGCTCAGAGGACAGCAACGCCTGTGTGAGCGTGCACACACACCAAAAGAAAATGTTTGTATGAGGATTATAGAACGTTATTAAATATTTGTGGTTGTGCTTTAGCAGAGATATTACTGTGAACGAGTACAGATAAGCAATACGTTACTCATACTGCTTCCATGGGAGTCATTCCACAATATTGCTGCAGCAAGGATGACTGAATAAAATAACTAGTGGCGATGATGAACATGGCTAGGCTCTCGTTCTCCCCGCCTCGTTATAACGTCCTCATTAATAGGCCCTATAAACCCCACACCCCTCATGCTTTCAGCTCATTAGGGTAGGGTGGGAATCTAAGAGTGATGTGATCACAACTTAAGTTTCGTGACTACTTTCCTAAACAGTCTCTTAGGAGAAAAGGAGGAAAGCATGACCAAGCTTCGAGCTGCGAGACCTGGGGGGGTGGAGCACAGGGTGTGACCCCATCCACGTCAGCCTGCCTTTTCCGGAACATGCCGCAGGAACGCACGCACTCCAGCCAGGGTATTGAATTTATCCGCCCTCTCCCTTCCTTTCGCTTTCCTGCATTCTAAATCTCACTCCATCTCCAGCGAGTGCTTCCAAGAGCTTATTCATTTCCCTTGATTTTAATAGCCAAATACTGAGCTCTCTCCAAGGGCCACTGCCTGTAGAGCAACCCAGGCAGTGACTGATAACTAGATTTTTACATAGTGACAAACATTCATGCACTTCTGAGTAGAGGATTGATCTACAAATCTCATAAGTCTCACTTATACACACTGTCTACATGAGTCATTGTAAACCCTGAGCAAAAGGAATCCTGGGTTATCTTGTTTCAGGTTTCACACTGCTCAAACTTTACCAGTAACCAGTTAACCCTGAATATTCATAATCTGCACATTCCTGAAGCCTTCTTATTTGCACAGTTGCACTGTCAACAAAAATGGCCGGATAAATACAGCACATGACTGCTTTAAATAATAGCTCGGGTCACACTTTTGCATCAGTGACCTTCGGCTCAATCTTACTCACAATTTCTCAGTCAGTTTCTTAAATGCTCAGTTATTTCTGACTGGGTCATCTAGATTGTCCTGAACAGGGTTTTCTGATCATAAAGTAGACAAAAAAAAGCGTTTTCATTCACCATTTGACAAGTTTTTGATGGGGTGTCTGTTGCTAAGCAACCAGCCTTAACATTCTCACACTGCATCGTTTCACACTATTCACACCAAGGTTTCGTAACCTGGCTTCTACATAACAAGCGTGTAACGTTCCTCTAACCAAGATATCGAAAGATAACCCGGGTTTAAGTGAGAGTGAAAAGCACTAACAGTTACCTGGATGTAAAATGGAATTCCAGCACTGCGGCGTGTGGCACATAATTTAGAAGAAGGGTCACTGCCCTTCACCTCTTCAAGAACCTCCTTTAGCCACTGGGCTGGAAGCTGCTGTAAACTGGTGCTTCCACTCCTAAAACAAAAACAGAGAATTAAAACATTTTTATAGTCACATTTACATTTAAGGTATTTGGCAGACGACCTTATCCAGAGCTACTTAGTTTGATGTTGAAGGATGGACTGCGGGGCATTACTTGCACCTGAGTGAATAATTGAATTGCATGCATCAGTGTATTTTTATTTACTGTGCTACTATCTCTACTGTTATTTTGGCCTTTTCATGGCAGCTGTTTTGCTCTCAACTGTGGCAGGATGTTTGTTTTGCTACGACTTCTCTAAAGATTATTATTATTTTTTTTGTTTGTTTTTGTTATTTTTTGTGTGAGGGTGTTTTTGTTATTTTTGTTTTATTATTGGTTAACTAGGTCACAAATTGGTGAGAATACAAGTAAATACTATAGATATTTTTTTATTATTATATTTTTTTTAAATAAGTGATGATTATAGTATTTCAGGAGAAGGTAGGTCACCACTTCAATCTCATTTACGTTCACTACAATATATTTTCCTGTTAAGACTGATTCACACATATGTTGAGAACACCTTTTTAAAAATTATTATTATTATTATTATTATTATTATTTTTATATTAAGGCTTGAAATTACAATTCTGTGGTTTTAAGACATTTAAGACATCAGTGTATTCAATTGCATATACCTAACATTTTTGTTTAAAAATAAATAAATAAATAAATAAATAAATAAATAAATAAATAAATAAATAAATAAATAAATAAATAAATAAATAGAAACATTAATTTTTTTGTTTGGTGCAAGTTTGAGACACTCACAATGTGAAAAGAAATAAATCCTCCCTGCCAAACACTTGATGTTCCAACTGCATATTCTTGGGTTAGTAAATGTGGCCTTCCCTCTGCTATTCAGACCACAGGTTTTCAACAGGGTTCAAATCTCAGGACTGAGATGACCATCATCACTTCTGTGTCCTGTAGAACATTTCTGTGTGGATTTGGTTACATGTTTGGGGTGAAAATCTTGCTGAACCATATACAGCAAAGTTATAACCTCCTGGCAGATGCGAACAGGAGAAAATATCACAATACCATGAATAATTTCAATTCCAAGAAATTTCCCCACTTAGGGCCAGCCATCAAAACAGCTCTAAAACCTTACTGAAAGATTTTTTCAAATTCAATTTTTCAGACATACAGACAGACTAAAAGTTAACCAAAGGAGGACAGAAAGACAGTTAACTAAAACAGACAGACAGAGACAGATAAATAGACAGAAAGATAGACAGACAGATATCTAAAACAGACAGACAGACAGAAAGTTAACCAAAATTGAAAAAGAGAGACAAACAGTTAACTAAATCAGACACACACACAAATACAAAGTTACCTAAAAGAGACAGATAAATAAAATAATCAGACAGGCACTTAACTAAAATTAACACACAGAGAGACAAACAGTTCACTAAAACAGACAAAGAGACAGATAGACAGACAGACAGAAAGAATCACAATCATTGCCATTCAGCACAATTTCTCATATATAATGTCTCGCAGAGTTCTCTACTGCTAGGCTAGTTTCTGAAACAACTCCCACACGGTCCAGCAGAGTGACACGAGCCAGTCGAGGTCATCTGTACACTTCAGTTTCAGTTAACTGTAACTTTACATTCTGCACCAGGCTCTACGTTTGCATTGAGCTTTCATTTCCATTTCCATTTGCTGGTTTATTAAATATAATATGCAAACATCTGTAGTGATTTTAAGGTTTGTTAATCCAGGGAGATGCTAGAACTTTCACCAAGATTAAAACTGAACTGTAAGCAGAGCACACACTAATATTTTAGCTCATTTCTTTTTCTCTACATTACGTCAAACACAAACACGTGCGCTGCCCCCAAGACGAGGGAAAGTTTAATTGCAGTGGACGGATGATATATTAACGAAGCTTTTTTTCCCTCTTCTGGTGGTTAACCGAATATCCGTTCGTTAACTGTAAGGGGATATTCGAATATTAAAATTAGGATGGACAAGCTTAATCAGAAAAAACAACATGATACAATGATGTCATACATCTGAGAATAATCTGTCTTTAAACTTATACTTTACAGAGACCTAAAGACACAGAGTATGTTGCTGGTCCTAGTTTAAAGATGGTTTAAAGCTGCTTTCCAATAGGCATACAGCAAAAATAAATAAATAATAAAGTAAAATAAAAAAATAAAAAATATAATACAAAAAATGATAATTAATAATTTTATTTATTATTATTATTTTTATTTATTTTAAATTATAATAATATTAATTTATACATAAAGTAAAGCCTTCTAGACATTTAACTGGATTTCTTCTGGATCTTTTAGTTCTAACAGTCTAGAGCAACAATGGACAGATCTCATCCATGTGTTTAACATTTTAACACCTCCATGCTGCTGCTGTTAGCGTCAGCCGTGACGATCCGTAAACATTTCACACGTCGACATGGAAACATGCCTTCCAGGGATGGACTGGCACTGACCTGCCCTCTAGCATGTGTTGCTTTTAACCTTCACAATGTACGAAAGATACGCAAACGATCACAGGGATACTGTTATGTGTTAAATATAACCCAGGCCTAAGAGCTTAATCCAGTAAGCCGTTTCCCAGGAACTTGTATACAGAAAATAAAGAAAAAATTATCTTGATTTAAAGAGCAAAAATAAATAAATAAATAAAAATTCGGACGGTCCTGAGTCACCCTGACAACCATGTAAATAGTATTTCACAGTCGGTGTGATGTCAGAGGTGTCGGGTCAGAAGGATGGCCGGAAATGTCATTACTCATGATTATTCACGCATCATGTAGCAGTTCAGGCATGTAAAACATCATCGTTACCATGAAAGAAATTTGACTACTTTGTGTTTTGTAGGAAGTCAAGAACATGAGAAAAGCTATGAATGAAATTTGTTTGTTTATTGAACTGATTGCTATTGATTCATCAATTTTCTGTACTGTTTATCCTGAACAGGATCTCAGCAAGCCTTAAGCCTATTCCAGAGGACTCAATAAGGTAGGGGTCATCACAGAGTGACCACCCCATCACATAATTTAGAGACGCCTTTCATGTCTTTGGACTGCAGGAGGAAACCAGAGCAGAGTATGAAAGAGGAAGAGATCCCCAAAGCATGGGTAGAACCCAGCCCTGAAGTGTGAGGCAACAGTGTGTCAATTAACAAGTAACAAGTCGTATATGTTCTAGTGAAAGATTCTACAGGGATTTCTTCAGAGATTTTACTGAAATCCTGATAAGAATCTGTTCACCTACAAAACCTATCATATGAGCAGTTACCCCTTGACACCTTGCTGTCTGATGAGTCACATACACTGACATCTACCTGGAAGATAGTGACTTAAAGACAAGCTCTTGCCTCTGGTACTGACTAACTGTGAAAGTCACGCTGACAAGGAGAATAAAATCATTTTATTCTACTAGAAACTTCTACTAAAAACCTTTTTTTCTTGTACTGCACCACACTCCCTCTGATCTTCTAGCATTGCTCAAACATCTCTCAGGTAAGAGGTAGGTATACATCTAGACTCTTCTCTGTTCTGGCACTGAGGTGTTGGAATGAACTTTCTCTAGATGTCCGAACAGCTGAGTCACTGGCAGCTGGATGAAGACCTATCCACTTCAATCACTATGGGCAGTGGTGGTTCAAGTGGTTAAGGCTCTGGGTTGTTGATCAGAGGATCGGGGTTCAAGCCCCAGCACCACCAAGCTCCACTGTTGGGCAAGTGGGCAAGGCCCTTAACCCTCCCTGCTCCAGGGGTGCTGCCCCTGCGCTCTGACCCCAACTTCCTTATCTGGGATACGTGAAGAAAAGAACCTTCTATAATCTTACACTCTCGACTTTCAAGTAGTATGAGGTTTAGAATAAAGGTGAAATGTGTGCAGGACATTTGAGGCTGTTCAAGAGCACAAAATAAGGTCATAATACACCCAAATCTAGATCTTGATATACAATCTAAATATTTAGATTTTAGTATTTGTTCATAGAGTACTGTAATATTAAATATCTTTCTCTTGGAAACAATGAAAAACACACACACACACACACACACACACAGGCGCCTGCAGTGTGTGTAAGGCCTGCTGCACAAGCAGAGACAGCAGTGAGGAATGCAGGCCTCTTGTTATAAAAAGTGCTGCTATTATACTAAGAGCACTGGACCAAGCAGTCCAGATCAAACATCCCAGCCACTGCACACTAACCACACCACACAGAACACACACACACAAACGTTCACACACACGCTCACACACATTCACACAAACGTTTACACACACGCTCACACAAAGGTTCACACAAACACTCACACATGCACACACACATACACACCACCCAGGACACCAAGACTACCTCCAAAAAGCAGTCGTTAAAAAACCCTGCAATCAACAGTTCATAAGGCGGTACACCGAGACGCTCACTCCACATCTGTAACATCACCTTTCAGTCAGCAGCTCAGTGAAGCCTCTGCGCCATGCAAACATACTGTGTGATCATCTCCTCAACTAAAAGCTAAAACTGGGCATAAAATTAAAAACCTCTCAAGGTTCTTTATTTTGATTTCTAAGGGTGTTTTCTAAAATTTCATTTTCTTGAGGAAGTCATAACATTCCATAAGACGAAATGGGCTGTAGTTCAGAATGATACAGCCTCCAGCAATGTGCATAGTGGAAGAAGGTTCTCTTCACTCTTGCGCTGCTTGGGATGGTGTGCAGTAAAGAAGAGATCAACTATAACAGGACATAGCTCAGATGAAATTTGGGAGGCAATCAAGGCGTACTCACACATCATGAAATAGCGAATTCAAATAGAATGAAATACAGGGGAAAGAAATGAAAAAGCCAGAAATGACAAAGCTTTAACGATACGTAGGAGCTCGAGCAGCCGCCCTGGAGTCCCGTTTGTGTCACTTCAGCAGTCTCGAGGAAGTTCATTTCCTCAACCACTGCACAGAGCTGCATTCCAACAGACATTAAAGCGCAGCTCTCCAGATGTGGACACTTTTTTTTTTAAACTCCATGATCTTTGGGAGAGCTTCAGGTATGTGCACAGCTGCCAAGGACAACAGTCGAAGTTGTGCCGAAAAATTCCTTATTCAGTTAGTTTGGAGAAAGCAGAGGTGGTGCAAGAGGCCTCTGAAATCAACACAACTTCCTGGAGGTTAATCATTACTGAGAGAGGAGTTTCGGGAGGTTATATAAGAACAGCTCTTGGACTTTGGGGAGTTACTGCTGGTTAGCGTTTGACGGTTAGATATTGTGTCTGCCCCGGTTGCATAATGCGGCTATCGATCTTACCTGCACAGCATCTCTGTCAGGCGGACAAATCCCACGTAGGCCAGCTCGAAAGCTCCTCTGTGCCGAGACTGAAGCAGCTGCTCACGAAAATACCGTCCTACGCCCTCCACCTGTGAGACGTGACGGGGAGAAAGGAGAAATAAAAAGGCTGATCAAATCATATTGTGTAACATGTTTTAATCCCTTCAAAATAAACCATCTTAGTCATACATTCAGATGAGCATCACTTTAAACAGCTCATTAGAATTTTCCTGGAAGCGTGATGAATAATTTTGTGATGAATTAAAAATTCTCAAGCTCCCGAGAAACAGGAAAGGGTAAACCAGGCAGCAGCTTCGGACGGAGCCTTCATTAAGTTAAAATAGTTCAATTTAATATAGAAGCAGATGAAGACTTTAGTGAAAATGTTTGTGTAAATCATGGTGGTGAAACATTTTATAGAAGAAGTGTGCCATCTGAGGGAATGTAGTGCAGAGTGAAGCCCCTCCTGACAGCCAGTGAGATCGTGGTTAAAGTCTTTGGTCTGTAGTGACTCTGGAATGGCTATTTACATCGTGCTCCAAACAACCGTTAAAGCGCTTCAGCTCAAACGGGACTTTATTTAGTCTGACGCTTCCTGTTTGCCCGTTCTGCTGTTCTTTTTTTTTTTTTTTTTATATTCCCCTTCTCTTTCGCTCCACGTGCACATAGAAATTTCCCAATTCTTTCCGCAGCTGGCTAATTACATGCTCGGCAACCTAAATCGCGGATTTTCCTCTGCGTCTGGCCACCACAAGACTTAGCGCCCAATCAGTTAATGCCATTGTTTGCTTGTTATTTTTGAATCCATTGACTCAGGTCTTAGGGGATTATGCATCTCCCCTCAAGTAAGGACTGAAAGGGAAAGGGAGAAAATGCAAGCGCCATGGAGCGTAGCCACTCCAAAGCCTTGGAGCTAGCAGCTGACAATGAAGACATAAATCTTGCCCAAAACAAAACAACAACATGCACACTAAACTTCACAGGAACCCAACTACACTGAGCGTTATAAAGAGAGAAGCAGCAAGTCATCTCAACAATGGGTCAAAAACAGGCCTGGGACAAACATATACAGTTGGCAGCACAGAAGTGGCTTGACGGAGATTATTTGTAGGTTGAGGTTTGGTCTGAGGTTGACTGGGGTCAGTGAGTCAAAGCCAGACCTTTCAGTTTGGGAGATTCAACCAAGCCCTGTGGCCCCGTGTTCCAGAAACTGAGCATCCATCTTTAGTCACATGAGTTGCATGCTTGCAAAGCCAAAATTAACACAAACCAACTGCTTCTAAACAGAGAGCTTCAACCTTTTCAAAAACACTTAATACCTTACAAATCCAAGAGCGCCCTCTGGTTTAGCCAACTTTGGAACGCCACGAAGAGCTTTGTCAAAACTAGAGTCAGGGAGCGTCATGCTTAGCCAGAGCCCCACTGAAGCCACACAGATCCCTCTTACTAACTTCAACCGAGGTCATGTCTCAAAAACAAATGGGCAAAGGGAGATGTTCTGGAGCCAAAGAACAGCAGGAGGAAATAAGGTTCATGCAAGGTTCCTACATGGTGGTCTACCCAAAAGGAAACTGGCAGAGTGCTGGGTTTGTCAAAGTCGTGCCACGCGCCATCTCTCACAGAACCGGGATAGCAGGGGAGCATCGCGGAATGGTTTAGCGCATGGTTAATTTACTCTTTCCCTCTCAAAGGCGATGAAAAATGAGGAATTATACACAGTCATGATGTGACTAACTGTTTGCAGTTGTCATGGCGCCTCGGCGGCACGGAAACATCTGCTGCGTTGCTTCAGCGACGGAGGACCATAACAGGACGCAAGAGACTAAAGACATAGCACACACACACAACCTCCCGAAGAGGAGCTTCACTGTCATAAACACACACACAAACACACACACACACTTTATTGACCTTCCAAAGAAGGGTGGCCTGGCAAAAGACATCAGTGGTACGCGGCAGCGGACGGTTCAGCCGTGTGTCACCGCACGCACAAATACACTCGATCCATTTGGATTGGACCAGCAACATTAGATCACCCATTTACATAACATGTAGAAACGCTGTGGTAACCACAGCACTGACATCACCAAATTATTCCACTCCATCTGCTGAAGTGGTGAGGTCATTCGCCAAGCCTATGTGGTCAATTACAACTCAAATAACACCAATGGCTACAGTTAATAACTGAATAATCGATTAATAATAATCAGGCAGAATATATGACAGAGGGAAAGACAAAAGATATCTGGACAAAGTGGCTAATCTGTTTAACAAATTTATTTATTTATTAACAACTGCAAGTTTCTAAATCTGGTAGATAGATGAAAGAAAATTCTTCCAGTTGCCTTCTGTTTAATCAACACATTTATTAGAGCTGACTGAAAAACTGGAAAAATATTCTGAACCAATGTTGACAAGGCTCAAGTTTCTTGTCATGGCAACAAATCTGACCACATCTATCGATCTTTTAGTAAAGAACAAACATATATACCGCTAAGTTTCCAGAAGTTTCTGAAAGTCTGATTTTCTTCGTACAAACATGGGTATGATCATCACTTGTAACGTTCTTGATGCAGCTAGTTTGCAGGTAGTGATGCCTACAAACCTCCATATAACTCTGGGTAAAATCTGAAAGTTAGAAGACACTTCTGTGCAAAGAAAAATATCTATTAACATGCTACATTCAATTCAATTTATTTCTATAGAGCTTTTAAGGATGAACATTGTCTCAAAGCAGCTTTACAGACGTACAGAAACATAGAAAAATTGATAAAGTTAAGTTACTATTTAAACATACATTTACACATACAGTGTTTTTATCTCTGCAAGCCTCCAGTCTCTGTACTATGAAGTGGTCAGTAGGCATTCATACTACTGGTTGCCATGGTAATAACATTTATCTGTGGGTGAAGCAACTAACATTCCGAATCAGTTGTCTTGCGGCTAAAATGAAACATTCTGGAGAGAGATATTTGGCGTTTGTGTATAAAATTCAGCAGTGTATATCTGCATCATATCATATGAGATGAAGGAGAAGCAGTGTGTGCTCTTTGTCAAGGATCACATGCGCTCTACTGTCTTCACTCCAAATTGGTACAGATGTCGCTGCAGCAAGTCGCTCCGTATTATCTTTAGAAAGACGTGGAGTCTGAAATGCTCAGCATTTGGTATAGTTACAGTATCAAGGAGATTCACATTGCTGTAAAATTGCATTACATGTAAAAACAAACCTACACACTAAACAAAAACTTTTCTCAAGCAGACATTTTTCCCCCCACACTATTTCTCTGGTTGTTAATCATACTCGCTCACTGGGCCACTAGAAATAAAATGAACAGCCCAGACATGAAATCTGCTTGTCCTGGGTGCTGGTGCTATTGATTTGTCCTCCTCATGTGAAATCTGCAATCAGAACCATTTAATTTGTATTGACGAAAATATGCATGAGAACACGGCACTAGACTAGATATCTGGAAATAGGTTTCTTATAATTCCAGTTATAAACCAGTCACATAAATATGAACAGTCCCAGTGGCTTTTTTTGCGTGCCAGTGCTTTTACAGGTCTGGCCTGTGCATCAGGAAGAAAACACATGGAAACTCGCACAGAAGAATAAAGGATGACATTCAACTGAGGAATCAAGTTGACGGGGCTCTTTGAGCTGCCCGAATTGGACAGCAATCTGAATACAGACAGCAGCAGTAAAATAAGTCCAGCAGTCATCTTTGAGTAGAGCCGCATTAAATTAAACCGAAGCAGACCTTCAAGCTAGGAAACTTGGACAAGGAAATGCCAGACGATCCATTCTCTAGAATTTCAGTGGTTCAGAGATCAATTCAATAATTTGTTCTTTTTTTCGAATAGGCGGTGGAAAGCCTTACAGCTAAGGCCGACTGTTAAGACAGTTAAACCTCAAGTCGTATGTTAAGAGGGATTGTGAGTGATCCAAAAAGGTGCTTCACTAGCATCCAGAACCTCATGATGTGACATAATTCATAAAACAGCTCACAATAAAGCTGCACTCAATGTTTCCAAATGACGAGGGAGATTAGACACAAGCATGAACATCGCTTACTCTTTACTTTCCTCAGTAATAAATACAGTGCATCATGTAAACAAACACTCTGCTTACTGACCAAATTATGACCACACACACACCCAACAAACAAAGAGACAAAGACAGCCAGACAGACACACAGAAACCGAGAGACCCACACACACAGACGAGACACACACACACACCAAAGAAACAGACAGACAGACAGACACACACACACTGAAAGAGAAAGACACACACAGACCGAGAGACCCACACACAGACCGAGAGACCCACACACAGACCGAGAGACCCACACACAGACCGAGAGACCCACACACAGACCGAGAGACCCACACACAGACCGAGAGACCCACACACAGACCGAGAGACCCACACACAGACCGAGAGACCCACACACAGACCGAGAGACCCACACACAGACCGAGAGACCCACACACAGACCGAGAGACCCAGACACAGACCGAGAGACCCAGACACAGACCGAGAGACCCAGACACAGACCGAGAGACCCAGACACAGACCGAGAGACCCAGACACAGACCGAGAGACCCAGACACACAGACCGAGAGACCCAGACACACAGACCGAGAGACACACAGACCGGGAGACACACAGACCGGGAGACACACACAGACCGAGAGACCCACACAGACCGAGAGACCCACCCACAGACGCGCACACACAGACCGAGAGACACACACAGACCGAGACACACACACACAGACCGGGAGGCACACAGACCGAGAGACACACACAGACCGAGACACACACACACAGACCGGGAGACACACACACAGACACAGACCGGGAGACACACACACACACAGACCGGGAGACACACACACACACAGACCGGGAGACACACACACACACAGACCGGGAGACACACACACACACAGACCGGGAGACACACACACACACAGACCGGGAGACACACACACACACACACACACAGGTGTGCACACTACAGTTATGGAACAGGTTTCTAGCACGAGGATGAATGCCTGCATGCTGCAACTGTCTCAGGTCTAATAGCATGAATATGGTTAGTATACAGTGACTGGCTTCAGCCGGAGGGAGAGAACCATTTGGAAAAAATGCAGGCGGTCATTAAACAGCGGGGCAGGTTCAAATGAAAGCCCTGCACTAACGAGGGCGGATGTTAATTGAAGGCGGGCACAGCATGGGGTCTCAAGGCTTCACACTGCCACAGACAGAAAACACTTCATCCATCAGTGGCTGGTACCCCGAGCCTGTATTTATCAAACATCTCAGGGAAAGAGAGCGAGAGTACAGCTTGTGAAGGATAGTTTTTTTTTTTTTTTTTCCTTTACTTGAAGTGTTTTCAGTGCATACCTATTCATTACCAAAACCTACTGACCGCAGGTGTTGATATTAAAATCTAACACACAGTCAGGTTCATAAATGTTTGGACAATGATGAAGTTGGTGTTCTCTTAACTATCTACCATGGTGTGTTTTGCATTTGAAATAAAATAATGAACATGACCTCAAAGTGCAAACTCTCGACTTTCATTTGAATTGACCGGACGGCAACTTTTACATGATGGCCTGTCCATTTTATAAAGGTCCATAAGTAATTGGACAATTGGCCTTTCAGCAGTTCCGGCGCTAGATGTGTGTTATTCCCTTCTTATTTCACAACTAAGCAGATAAAAAAAAGTCTTGAGCTGATTTTGCATTAGGTAACAATCTATTATTTTTAATTAAATAGAAAGTCCAAAGAGCCAGTCACTGCCAGAAAAGCAAAATTTGATTAGACTAAAAAAATAAAAACAAACTCATTAGAAAAAAAGAACTTCTTTATGTGTGATCTTGTAAAATGCTCTGATGGGGTCAGGAACACCAAAAGGCCAGAACAGCACGAAAAAAAATACTGAGGTAGATGACAGGAAAAAAAACTTTTCATGGTACACAGCAGAAGTGATAAGATCAAGAACACCCTCCGAGAGGTAGATGTATCTGTGTCAAAGTCAACAATCAAGAGACGTCTTCACCAATGCAGAGGTTTTACTGCAAGATGTACAGCACTGATAAGCAAGGAGTTTACCATCACCTCTGAAAAAAACTGTAAAAAAACAGATCTATTGTCAGATGAGACAAAGATTAACTTGTACCAGAATGATAATAAGAGAAGAGTATAAAGAACAGAAAGAACTAGAAGCAGACCAGCTCATCTTACAGTGTGGGCATGTGTGTGGCTGCCAATGCAACTGCTTCTCTTGCATTTATGATGATTTAACTGCTGACAAAAGCAGCAGGATGATTTCTGAAGTGTAAAGGATCTGTTCAGATTCAGCTTCCAAACTCACTGGATGGTGCTTCACAGTGCAGCTGGACAATGACTCAAAGCAGACTTCGAAAGCAAGCCAAGAGTTTTTCTTTTTTTTTTATGATAAAAAAGTGGAATGGTCTGCAACGGTCAAGTCAATCACCTGATATGAATTCAACTGAGCAAGAAAATGCTCAGAGAACAAGCAGGAACTAAAGAAACCTATAGTTTGAAATGTTATTTGCAACTGAAATATTAAAAATGACCATGAATGAGTGAAAAAAAGTGCTGTAATAACTATCATTCACCTGATGTGAAAGCAAATACCTTCAAGTTAAATCATTTTCATTATACTCCAATATACTCATGTCATTGTCTGTATATTTACAAGCTTGACTATATCTAATAACAATTAAGTAATTCCTTATATAGCAAAGACTCATAGTGTTACATAACTCTCTCATAACGTTTCTTACAAATACCAAATATAGTAAAACATAGAAGCTGGAAACCTTTCATTCGTGCAATTTGTATTTTGATTGGACGACACGTCCTTAGTCTACATTCTACATTCACTTCTATAGAGTAAATAATCCACCTTGCTCATGTTCATTATTAGACCTGTGATTATATTTCACATACACCTTCTCAATCCAAAAGATAATTGGTGCATAAGCCCCAAAAAATAATCTGCATTTGTTAGCAGTAACTGATCAGATGTGAATGAGAGCATGTTTTGAATAACTTTCACGAGAAACTGTGCCAAGTGTACAGGGATAGCGTTTATTCTGGATTCACACCCAAAAAGTGTCCTAAAGTCTCTGAACGAAAAACTAAGGGAGCAGTCACACTGGCAGTTAAGTCAGAAACAGAGCACTGGTTTACAGGAAAAATCATTAATGTGAAACCTGACCCCCTGACTACCTGTAGGAGGTGGTGCACTGGAACCGTGCCACGATTCCTGTGAATGTGAACACAACTCATACTCAGGTTTGCACTTGTTCAGGAAGTAAAGGAACCTGCGCATGTGATTTCACAGATGACATCATTAGTTTCCACAATTCATGTGTACAATGAGTTGGAGACAAGAGTAGCAGCAGAAAGGTGTGGGACACAAAAGAGATGAGATACTTTACTACACATAATTGCACCAAAATTTTAAAACAACCATCCCATCACCACAGACTTCAAATATTAAAACTTAAGTGTTTTTTTTTTTTATTACGATGACCAGAGGGAGTGTACGTGTTGGGGGGTGTTACTTATACCAGATGCCCCTGCCAAGAAGTCCAACCAAAAGATAAGGTTCTTATAAAAGAGCTTTGTGCTGTTCTTATATAAGTACATATAATTACTAGATGTATGTGTGTGTGTGTGTATGTGTGTGTTGCTTACTGACCTGCTCTTCAGTGATCAGGCCTCTGTATGCATCTGTATGTAGAGGCATTCTCTGACACAACTCCCCCAGCAGCATGGACACCTCTTTCATAGTCCTCCAGCAACACACCAACACCATCTGAGCCGTGACCCGATAAGCCTCATGTTCAGATCCTATAGAAGACAGACATAAATCAATATTTATGGGTTTATTTTTAGTATTGTACTATATTCTG
Source organism: Hemibagrus wyckioides (assembly GCF_019097595.1). Lineage (NCBI taxonomy): Eukaryota > Metazoa > Chordata > Actinopteri > Siluriformes > Bagridae > Hemibagrus > Hemibagrus wyckioides. The sequence continues at coordinate 23,370,671 of NC_080712.1, read as the reverse complement.
ACCCAGCCTTGTGTGTAATGACACACTGACCTCTAAAGGACGAAAAATGTACTGCCAGTTACCACACAAGTTTGAGAGCTGTTACTGCTTTCAGCTTTGACAAGAGTGCTGGGTTTTAGAGTAGATAAAATAAACCATGTGAGAAACATGGGTATTATCAGTATTAGGTCGGTTTTCACCGTTGTTTGTGGGCTGAGGTGTGTGAGGCTGCTCTTCAGAGGTTGTGTCCAGTTCTCGGGCAGTGGCGAAGAAGTCATTGGTGTCTCGAGGTTGGATTTCCTGAAGGATCTTCTGCAGGCCAGATGATGTTTCTTCAGAGGAGAAAAAACAAATACACATAAAAGCCCACTTACAGTCAAAACTCATACTTCATGTTAATTCACTTTGCTACCATTTCTTAGCCTTAACATAATATTCACTCTTTTTGCTGTTAGGCTTCAGGAAAGATATAGAGTAAAAAGCCACCATGATGCCTTTATCCAAATAATAAGTAGGTTATGCCTTGTCCAGCTTCCATAGGAATATCAAACATATTTCAATATAAATATATTTTATATTTTCTAAGGTGAAATGCGAACCAGAATCAGTGTCCATTGGGATAAGACCCTCAGGGGAGGAGCTCTGAACGACAGGTGAAACCACATCAGACATCCTGTAGCACTGAGCAATGAGGTCTGACACAACCTGGCTCCATTCAGCCTGCAGCTGGAGGGATCTACACACACACACACACACACACACACCTTGGAATATAGCTATGGCAACAATTATCAGGGTTCAAGCACTTGAAATGCTTGAGAAATGTAAGTGCATGAATAAAAGTACAGTATAGTATGTATTATTTGCGTGTAAGCACTTAAACTGAAGATGGAACAAGACAATAACACTGTACTCGACACGTTTCATTAGGGTACTCTAATGTGGTTGTAAAGAAAGCATCTTAACACACAATATGAAATGGCAGACACCCAAAATGGCAGTCATAATAAACTATTTTACTATTTGACCTGCTAGTTAAATATGCCTCATTAAATCTAAAAATACCAGTTAAATGATTTTAGGACAAATAATACAGCCAAAATCTTTCATATCTTTTCACCAGTAGGCTGCACTGTTTCACAACTGCTCACGTATCCTTCAGGTCTAGGTCTGGACACCAAGACTGGGGTCAATAAGCCAAAGCAGTGTGGAGATATATAATGACATTCATTTTGGAGTACTCGCGGTCAAATTTGTTGACATGTTAAACAAAAATAGTTTGGTCCATCAAAAATGTATATGAGTAATGTATATAAAAATGTATTTGAATAACAAGGAAGATGATTTGAGCAGAATTTGAAGTTTTTGATTTTGAATTTTAGTTAGAACTTCGTTAGAAATATTAGTCTAAAACATCACAGTCTGATGTTCAAGCTTGAAAACCAGTTTTGTATAAATAAATAAATAAATTTACCACAGCAGCACCACCATGTGGCGAATCAGAGCACAACCATGCACTATTTTTGACCATAAAGTACCAACGTCCTTCAAACTTGACTAGAGTTTCTCTAGTTTGAGTTTCACTAGTCTCTATGAATTATGGCTTCGTCATCAGTTTTAGGGCAAAAAAAAATATTACTTTGTAGAAAATCCCTACTATGCAGTTTCAGCTTGAGTATTACTGACAGAATTGTACAATGCATAGTAAGAGGGAAAAAATGTATAATGATGGATGCATGTGGATAATTTGGCCTGTAATGTATGCTGCCATACCCAGTGCTAAGCTGCTGCAGGGCTGCAGTGATACAGTGAGCTCTGCCGTATAAAGGACAGGAAGCAGCAGCTACGAGCAGAGAAGTCTCAGCCTGAGCAACCTCAGCCTTCAGACATGTCATCAAGAAGAGCACCACTGAAACAGGAAACATTACAAAAAAAATGCTCAGCCTCAACATTACAGCATAATATAATTTCACAGAATCAATAAAAAAAAAAGAAGCACATGAGAAGACGAGATATGTATCTACATACCTGCCAGTGTGTTCTTCTCCAAAATGGAGACCTCTGAAGACTGGATAAAATCTGGTAGCTGTAGAGGGACACTTTTCTCATGGGCACAGTGGAGCAGTGCCTGCTGGAGGGCCTCCTGGTACAGCAGCAGATTGAGCAAGTGGGCAGCTGTGACACTGTCAAAGGGCTTGGTACTGGTGCTGAGGTCTAAAGCAGCCTGGAGCACACACTGCAACCTCTCTGGCTCCTGAGCAGCAGCACATGTAGGAAGAATCATTAAAGATCCTTGTCCTCATCATAATTTATGTAGCACGGTGAAATATTAGGATGACATGCTGCAGCATTATCTCTGACTATCTCTGTGAGGCATTATTGTTCGATATCGTTCAGCAATGGTAGTCAGACGAATGGTCGAGCCACAACAAACCTGTAAGCCCACTGTTTTGGAAGGCAGTTTTTGCAGCAGTGTACAGGCCAGCTGTTTCACCTCCAGGAAGTTGCTGGACAGACAGTAGAGGACAGCCTGTGCATGTGGAACAGTCACACAGGCTCCAAGAGCAAAGCTTTCTGGGTCTGACACAGAAACCAAAGAGAAAAAGTATATACAGTAAGTCACTTTCATTTGCATGGGCCTTCACTTTGATCTGCAAAAGTTATTCAGTCTTAATTTCTGAGTAGAATATATAGACAGAGCATCAGAATCACTTGAGAATTTCTTCTCCATTTGAGAACAATGAGAACTTGTCATTTCTTGACAAGTGCTATTGTAATAATAATCAATAATCAATGTTATTCACTTCAACTCAGTGCTTTTAACGTTATGGCTGATCAGTGTACATTATAACTGCTTACTTTATCCAATTAAGAATATCCTAGATTTTGCACAGAAAAAAATTAAGGTTAATCAAATACAATAGATAAAGCTGCCAGTGTGTAAAACACAGTTCCTGAACCTTGCTTCACCATTTTAAAGTGTAGGTGTTTGTCATTTAATATTTAAACCAAACATTAAACTGGAGTCATTTTTCGATGAAAATGATATGTTTAAAATGGGAACCCATGCTTCTTTTATTCATGAATAGCATATCTCTTTAAGCATTCAGAAACCGGATCATCACTGTGTGACAATGTGTAATCTGCAAATATTCCAGCCTAACAAAGACTCAAATTTTACATGACTTCTTTACAAAGCTTAACAAAACATTGCATTTAGATGATATTTAGTCTATACCTGCCCTACTACTACGGCATACAGGTGCTGGCGTGTCAAACTCTAAGGGTACTGTGGCTGTTGGGAATAAGGATAAAGCTGTTCACTTGACAAACTACATGACACAGTGCTTACAAAATGTAAAAGTGTAAAAGGAAAATTATTTTTCATTTAAAATGTGTCCTCTATTTTTCTAATGTTTCATGAAGGTTTTGAATTAACAATCCAGATGTAAGTACAGAAATTAATTTGGCCAATAACATTCTGAAAGTAAATAAAGCTGAATGATGTGTGGTTTATCAGAGGAAAAGACTGAACAATACCCATGCTGAAGGAGAAATGATCAGCCACCAGCCCCAGCAGCTGCAGAGTCACTAAACACCTGGAGAAAGAGGCTCCTGGCTGCAAAACCTGAAATAAACTCTCACAGAACCAGCAGAGGAACTCCTGAGAAAACACACACACACACGCACACACACACATAGTCTCAACACCTTTCTCCCCAGTTAGAAGAAAAACCCAGCGCAGGCTTTATATTCTTTATTATACATTAAAGACTGACTACTAGACATGCTCTTCTACACTTCAACACATGTCTGTTATCTACACTTTTCTGTTCATCACCCCTTCCCTCATCAGCTCCCTAATTTCAGTCTTCTTTCCTGCTTCAAAGCTTGCTTGTATTTAATAAAGCTAATGCACTTGTATATGTATAAAATATGTAAAATACACCTCAAATCTTCTGAATATAACATTACTAAGAAATAGGTGCACTGCAGGATACAATAAGGAATAATGATCTATATAGATCTCTAAAGATATAGGATGTTATAGGATTTTTTATAGATATATAATGATCTATAAATGTCCAATACCATTTTGTATAAATGTGTGTGCGCATAATATGGTGTACCACCAGGAGCACATTTTTGCCTCATAGCCAGTTATTTACTCAGGTCGAATGTACTCAGGATAAAGAGGGTTAGGGTGTGATAAAATCAACATAGGTATGTGTTCAACTTATCTCTGAATACATGAAATACTTCTGGATTCTGAATATCTTCAAAAACCCCATCAATGCGGCTATGTCAGTACAATACCAGCACATTCTACTATACAAATGATACTGTACCTGGTATGTGTTGAGGGTGTTCTGGTCTCTCTCTTTTTGCTGTTCATCCTTTTCCTGTGCCATCTTCTTCTGCAAGGATTGAGTACTTTCCTTCATCCTACAGAGGAGCTGCTCATACAATGCAGAAAGAAGATTTTAAAGAAAAAAGAAAAAAGATTTTAGCAGGATAACCATGTTGCCACATCATGCAACCAATCAGAGTCCTTACAAAACAAACACAACAGTGTGTGTTTCAGACCTTCTTAAATAGGCTGACCATCTGCTGCCTGACTCCAGGTGACTGGCTGTTCAAGTTGCTGGGCAGGAAGTGGCGGATTAGATCCATTTCCTGTGTGGAGAGGGTCTCTGTGCTGCGATGGCTCTCGCACACTAATCCGAGCGCGTCCACACGGACCTAATCTCACACACACGTATAATTTCTTTATACTAAAGCAAAAAGATCTACGATACCAAATCGACATAAAGACTTAGACTCACCTGGTCATGTTTATGCACCAGAGCTTGTTTTAACAGAGGAAGGGGTACCATCATACCCCATAGGTGCCCATCAGCAGGCTTGAGAACTCCCTGAGCTCTGGCAGCACGCAGACAAGTCATCAACGCTCCGAGAGCTCCTCTGCTACCCACGGAGCCTAAAAACCCACAAAGCAAAGGCTAGATGAAGGTGAGCAGAGACATCTCTAATTGTAAATTATAACTAAAGGAAGGAAGCAGGTGGTTAAATTCATCTTTTAATGCTAGTCATATAGTTCTTTGCTTCTTTGTATTAGTTGTAGCAATACTGCAGCTTTGTATTTTGCTTGTCTTATACACTAGATGTACTTTACAACAGTAGATCTGAAAGAAGGGTCTGGGGATCCCAAACAGCCAGTGAAACATAGCCAGCAGGTCCATGATATTTTTAATTAGTTTCCATACTGATTACATTCCACCATTATCTATATTTGTTAATGAGTTAATAATATTACCATTACAAGTTGTATCATTTAACCATTGGTTGCACCATGGTCCTTAAACACGTCATTACATAACAAGTAGATAAAGTTGTCCTCTCACCATACGACCTGGAAGGCATGTCCTGCAGAGCCTGCACCATGCACCCTAAACTATCAGGATTACAGCGCAACAATTTGGGCAGAAAGTAATCCAGAATATAAGTAGTCTGCTCCATCTTAGCAGTACATAGCACCTCCAGCAGGGGGATGACCCAAGTCTTGTGCCAGTCATCCATCCAGCCATCATCACTGAACCGGGCACACAGCTGGCCCTTGTGACTCACAAACAGCTTCTCCAACAGCTCACCGGAGTACGTCGCCAGCGTCTGATCTCCCATGAGGGCTAGCAGCCTGGAAGGCAGACTGGCATCAAGCTTGAGAAGGTACTCAGCACCTAAATGCTCAGCCAGACATGCCAGCGAGCCATACTTGCCCTTTGTATGCCAGTCGAGTGCCAGCAGGCTGTGAGTCAGCTGGATAATGTAAGGGTCAGTGGTCAGGTCGGATGCAGGGTCACCGGAGTGCTGGTGGAGCAGGAGGAGGTTTCGGAAGAGGATGCGGGTTTGGTGGCGCACACCATCTAACGGGTGCTCCCAGTGGGCGTAGACGTGGCGGAGGAGGCGCGAGGGGAGCAGGCACTTGCCACAGAGTGATTGGCAGAGCAGAGAAGGTTTGGGTTCAGCCTGGAGACAGTCAAACGCAGCACTGCTCCATAGAGATAGAACTCTAGAGACCACCATTGCAGTGCTGGACTCCTTCACTCTACATAAAAGACAAAAAATAATCACCAAATTATATATACAGCAATTAAATTCTATATCTTGACTCAATATCATGTGCAATTACTGTCAACATTTTCAATGAAACTAACTGTTATGTAAATGTAATAAAATAAAGATATTTATTTATTTATTTAGATGGCCAAAAGTATCTGGACACCTGACCATCAGACACATGTGCTTTTTATCACATCTCCAACTGCTATAAGAATAACTGTCATATTGGAACAGGTCTGGTCCTCTTCTTTTCAGTGAAGGAAAAGTATAAAGCTACAACATAAAAAGACATCCTATCCAATCCTGTACTTTCAGCTTTCTGGCAATAGAGGAGGAGGAAAATCACCAGATTGGTTTGAGCTTACATGGAGTATATAGTAACTCAAAAGCACTCTTTATAACTGTGTTGAACAGAAAAGCATCTCAGAATGCACAACACATCAGACCTTGAGGTGGATGCAGAAGATGATCATATCAGGCTCTACTCCTGTCAGTCAGAAACAGGAATTTCAGGCTAAACATCTTGGATATTTTGTGTATGCTCATATGCTTTTCTACTCAACACAGCTAAATTATAAATTATAATTTTTTAATAGTCACATACAGAATCATACACGGTACGACAGTGAAATTCTTTTTACAACTGTCTGTGTATAAATAAATCAATTTTATACTATTATATGATTCAGTCTTTTCAGGCAGCTCAAACAAACCTCACTCAGTGTTTTTTGCTGTTTGCATCATTCTGTGTAAACTCTAGAGACTGTCGTGTTTGAAATTCCCAGAAGATGAACAAACCAGCTCACCTGGCACTAAAATCCATGCAAGTGTTAAAGTCAAACACACCTATATCTTTATGATTTTATTAATTGTGCCGCTGCCACATGATTGGCTGATTAGGGAAATGCATAAATGAGCAAGGCTAAAGTGGTTCCTATTAAAGTGAATGGTGAGTTTATAAAAGTATTTGTTTATTTTGAAATTATCCCTTGCTTTGTGTTACATTATATACCACAAACACACAAAAAAAAGCATTTTAATCTTTTTAGACAATGTAACTATTTGCAAAATGATGACAGACAGAAGACATCCATGTGCTATGACTGATGGTTATGATTTAGTCATAAACCATAATAAGCATTTAGCTAATTAATGTGACAATATCAGCCTTTAGCTGTGAATAGACCAACTGTAAGTCAAGACATTTTGGGTTTGGGGCCAGTATTACACAGATTCCCATAATGTAAATGTGTCAGAAGGTGTTTGAGCATTCACCTTGCATCAAGAGACAGGATCACATCGGGAATGAGGAGCAGCAGTTTCTCGTCCTGTAAGCCGAGCGTCCGACCTCTCCAGCTGAGCATCGCCAGAGCTCCATGGCTCAGATACAGAGCCAGAGCAGCAGGCCTGATGCTGACATACAGCCCTGCACAGCTCTCTTTCAGCCACAGGGGGGCAGTGTCTCCTTCCTGTTGTGTGCACTGCAACAGTCCTGCCACCTTCAATGAACATTTTAGAAATAATACAGTATGTTAAAATTGAAGGGTCAGACTTTAGCAACTATTGTACTGTGGAGAAATACAATATCACGCACCATAACAGCTACACTGTCTCCATTTCCCATGACAGACTTTATCAACAATACTACAGCCATCCCAGCTGTGCTCTGCACTGCCTGAACAAACTCCTCTGGACAAAAAAAGAGAAATTAGAATTAAAAAAAATTTTTAATGAGCTGGAAGATGATTTTAGATACATAACACAATAAAACTGTTAATGTAATGCCATCAGTAGCATTCACTCTGACCTACCATTGGTGAGAATTTGTGTATAACACTGCAGGAGTCCGCTGAAGGCTTGTTGGAGAGCGCTGCTGGTTGACGTCTCCAGCTGGGCAGCACTGATCAACTCCTGAGATCTCTGTATTACCAACATGGAGGCTTTGACCACAGCCAGACAGCTCTGCATGAGCTGGGCCTGGGCTACATGACGACCAGCCAGACCTCTGCATAAGCAAACACACACACAAGCACATGCATATGCATATTAAAGAGGATTAATCAATAGTGTTCAATCAAAGTGTTCAATACAATGTTTAAGCTTTAAATCTTACTTTATTTGGTTTACCTGTTTTGCTCTAGATATTCACTCACAACCTTCTGGAAGAATTGGAGTACTACAAGGAAAACATGAGACAATCTGAATAAACCGTAAACATAAACCAAAATTAAAATTAAGGGGTTTTTCTTAGTCCAAAAGGAATTTTTAACGAATACCAACCTTGTGTTATTAAGCGATGGATGCATTTCTCTCCTGTAGCAAAGAGCATCACATATTAAGAGAAAAATAAACAAATATTAGTTGTGGATAGTAAGACACAGACAGAAGTGCAAACACTGCTAAGAATTAAATGCTATCTATCTTGGTGGACAAGCTGAGACCCTTTTTCCCCCTCAGATGTGCAAAAAGCAATAGCAAGAAAAGAACAATGCAAAATTTCAATGTGACCTTCATAATAACGGAGTTTTTTTTAAACAGTCCAAAGACCCACAGTCCATCCCACTTAAGGCTTTTGAATTCACCTGGATAAAGTCATCACAAAACAAAAGCACCTTTTTGCTTTGCAGTGAATTAGCTATTCTGCTGAGTGAATACTATTGGCAGAAAAAGCAGAAAGTTTCCAGGTGTCTCCTTTATCGTCATTGCAAGATGTCAAACACTGTACAATGCTTTGGCTGCAGACAAAGACATACCGATGGGGCAAGAATCGAGACAAGAAGTGATGCAATCTGTGAGATGGTTGTAATGCTCGGAGCTCCGAGAAGACAGAGACGCAGACAGGCGCTCAGACAGACAGCACACAGCTTTCTCCTCCAGCCAATCAGGAACATTTCCTAAGGCACTGTAGAGATAGAAGGGGGAAAAGAGAGAATATAAGGAGAGACAGTTGTGTAATGTAGAGGAATGTGTATATGTATATTAGAATGACAGAAGGTAAAGGACAAGGTACCTGGCCACAGCCCTCCTCAGCGGATTCTTAGCCTGCAGCCTAGTGGTGTATATGACCGCCAGAGTGTCCAAGCAGGTGAGGAGTAAAGGATCAGGTAAAGACTCAGCCTTGGTCACATGTTCCAGCATGGAGCCTGCCTGCAAGATCCCAAAACACACCAACATTGTAATTCTACTAAGTGGCCATTGCATCACTGGTACTGTGTAATGTAGCTATTAAACTACTGACCATACACTACCTGTTGCTATGCACAAATTTTCAATCTCTTCCCTTCCCCATCAAACAATAGAAACAGACCACAGAACCATCCCTGATGAGAAATTATTCAAAAGATGCTCATTCAAGTGTAACAGATGCAGCAGTGTATCTGTGTACTGTACTTACTGCCCTCTCATTTGACACAGTTGCCCTGTTCATGCACTCTACAGCTTTATATCATTTAAATGGATATTTTTCTCGATCTAGCAGCAGGTGGACAATATAACAAATATATTACATCACAACACTAAAGAGATTTCTGCAATATATCATATGTATTTAGGTTTGTTAAGAAATTAAAATAACACTATCTAGATCAATTCTGTAAAGTTTAGAGCCCATATGTGGACTATTCAAAACCTCATTTTGGTCTTTTTATATTACAAGGTGCACTATAATCTTATCTTAGTTATTTTTGAGCACACGCATCTGTAACATTTGTGTAATTCTGAGTCGTTTTGGTTTCTTTGTGTATTTTTGTTTTATGCGGCGTATTGAAAATCTCAATAAATATAATTACTCAAAAAAAAAACACACACTAACTAAACTCACTCTAAAAGGGGGAGATTTTATTATTAATTATTATTAATGTTAAGAATTAAACACTTTAAATTTCAAGATTAAGTACCACATTTGATCACATCAGCCACTTATACTTAATTTATGCAACATTTATCAATCCTTTTGTAAAGCTGTGTGCAATAGTTTCCGCAAAAAAAAAAATTCTGACAAACTTAGAAAAGTTTCAGAAATGCTGATTTTCTCCAGACTTGTGTGTGTTAACAATGATAACTGATTTACATATGTTATACCCACAAAACTCCATAAAAGGTAAAGCGTACATTCAATTGTGAGCATGAAAAGACCAATCAGGGTAAAGCCTGGAAAAAAAGGAACAATTAATTTTTTTCCTCCACTAATGCCACTATATAATTTCTTATGTAGTCACTCCTACTAATGATTTGTGCATAAATCTGTCCCGATCCAGATTTATCCTCTTTTTATAAAAGAGGCCTGGAAAATCGTAATATAATTTAACACCATCATATTGCCCAGCCTTATATCCAGCTATGCCACTGGGGGTTCAAAAACCTCAGTGGTGGTTGATTTCCAATTATTCACATAGTAGAGGGGGATAAAAAATTCTGCACAGTAACACATGACCTATGTAAACCTATAAAATGCATCTATATGGTAGATTTATCTAATAAAGTGGCCTGTGAGTGTAGGTCCAGGGTAAATATACCTAATAGTTTATATGTGCATATGTGGTCATTATGATAACAGAGTCAGTGTAACCTAGCAGACGTGCACCTGGCTGTTTCTATTGTGGTCACACATCATTGAGAATTTAAACTGAAAACACAAATATTAGGACACACTTAAAATTCAACTAATGTTTGCAAAAGTCCCTCAACAGAATGTTTCCTAATTCATTTCTTAAATAATAAAACTATACATTATTTCAAATCAAATTGAACCGAATAAATATGATCATGATCACACCTTTGACACAAGCTGGACCTGCTGAACTGGGTCAGCAGAGGTCAAACACTCCTTCAGCACCTGGGCAAGCTCTTTGGAGTCGTCTTCTCCATCTACAGATAGTGAAGCTAAGAAAGACAGTGTGTGTACAAGGTATGCTTTACATGGACAAAATGCTACTGTAGCACACATTGCTGAAAAAGTTATTGCTTTTTTTTATATGAAATATAACAGCACACAGAGTCCACACATTTCTTTGCAAACTTAATTTATAGTAAGGTAACATGTGACGAACATTTTGTGCTCTTTTGGTACTTTAAAAGACTTTAATTTTACGTTACAGATGTACACCGATCAGGCATAACATTATGACCACCTGCCTAATATTGTACACACACACACACACCCCCCCCCCGCCACAGCCCTGAACCATCATGCACTGTGTATTCTGACACCTTTCTATCAGAACCAGCATTAACTTCTTCAGCAATTTGACCAACAGTAGCTCGTCTGTTGGATCGGATCACACGGGCCAGCCTTTACTCCCCACATGCATCAGTGAGCCTTGGCCGCCCATGACCCTGTTACCGCTTCACCACTGTTCCTTCCTTGGACCACTTTTTATGGGTACTGACCACTGCAGACCGGAAACACCCCACAAGAGCTGCAGTTTTGGAGATACTCTGATCCAGTCGTCTAGCCATCACAATTCGGTCCTTGTAAAAACTCGCTCAAATCCTGCTTCTAACACTTTGAGGACAAAATGTTGACTTGCTGCCTAATATATCCCACCCACTAACAGGTGCCATGATGAGGAGATAATCAGTGTTATTCACGTCACCTCTCAGTGCTCATAATGTTATGCCTGATCAGTGTATACATGCATACGCTTGTCTCTTTTCATGTTTGTAAACATTTTGCATTTTGCATAATTCATAAATAATTTTTGATATTTTAAATAATAATATTACAAATAATATTATCGCTAAGGTATTTTGATGTGGTCTAATCTGGCCTGGTTATGAAAAAAAAATTAAAAATCGGCCCCCACTGATATATAGGAAGTAGATAAATATGATTCAGTTATCATCAAAAATAATAAAAAAAAAATATATATATATAAAGAAAAACAATTAAAAAGAAAAAAAAAAATAATAATAATAACTTATGTTTTTATTTTATTTTTTTTTACTATAAATCGTTTATTAAACAAACAAATAAATAAATAAATTTATTTAATAAAACAAACAAACCTCGGTTGCCTAATCAACTGGAAAAAGTCTTAAAACTGATTTAATATCTTGCAAAGAAGCATTAGAGTTTTCAGTAAAAGTGGCGTGCATTATTCTTAAATTGCGTTCATTTCCGATCTGGAAACCACAGCGTATCATTTACATGAGTAAGCACATAGCAGTAGAAATGTAAAGTGTAAATCAACTCACAGGTCAGGATCTTCAGCTCAGTGCTGTCCAAAATCACAGCCTCCACTTTGGGCGCCTTCTTCTTCACCACCATGACTGAACCTGAATCACAATAACAGCTGCATATGGGATGACTGAGACCACTTTCACGATTCATGACCACTTGAGTATTTCAGGTGGGAGACATTAAACAAAGTCCAGGCGAAAAAAAGGAAAGACAGGAAAATGTCTCAGAGCTGACACACATCTCAAATAAATGACACAACGGAAATACCAGAGCGCCTGCTGAATAGAATGAGCTAATGAACTGCACTGGAGGAGGATGGGGGGAAAGAAATGCTTTACGAGAATACATTATTATATTAAAATCGCATCACTGTGATTGTCACTGTACATGTGAATTACTGGCTTTACTACACTTACTACTAGCCCTTCTGTAACGTGAGCTGGCACACTGATGCTAACCGGATACATGCACTTTTTCATTTAGGAAAAAAGATTCAATCAAATCTCCACTCACCAGCATTTAGTATTTAAATAAAGTCTTTATCGGGCATGAAAAACTAGGCTTATATCTTTATTACACACTACCTAACGTTAATAAATCCACGTTGTAACAAGTACCTGGTTACTTTTCAGTAAAACTCACCACCATAACACACACGTGTTATACGTCATTTCCGAAACGACCATAAAATACAAACAGAATCATATAATATACAAAGTGCACTAGATAGGGTGTACTAACCACTA